>NC_092335.1:83265000-83562500 GCF_046630445.1 Rutidosis leptorrhynchoides | reverse complement strand
ACAATGTACAAGCTTAAGATTCATAATCTGAAGTTCAAGTTTAATTCCTACAAAGCTACGGTGCAAGTAGGGATGACAATGGATACCCGATCCAGTGGATATCCATCCGATCCACCCGATTATTCGTGGATATGGACGATCTAAATGGATATCTAAATGGATATGGGTATGGATGTGGATGAAAAAATTTCATCCATGGATGAATCCGCTTTCACCCGAAATAACTAAATATATAAATTTATCACTCAAATTAGTATCATTTATGTAGTGATATTTCATTAATTATATTCATATTCATCTTTTTTTATATTTTCTCAAAAAATATAACTTTCTTCTTATATTTTGGTTTGTTTAAATAATCAAATGCATTTATCGTACTTTGGTGGTTCAAATGTGATTCCATGTAACTAAAAGTAAGCAACTTACATGTCGATATCTTTACACGTTTAGAAATATTACTTTTGATCGTATATAGTGAACTACCGCTTATAATTGTTAAAAATAAAATAAATTTAAACGGATATGGATAATTATCCATTAACCTGCTTCATCCGACGGATATGGATGGATGAAAAGTAAAAAAAAATAAATGGATATGGATATGGATATGGCTTCACTGGATCCATATCCGATCCATTGCCATCCCTAGCTCCAAGGCAATAATTACAACATTTAACGCTAATTTAGCTGATTATGAAAGAGAAAACTTTACAAAAACGTTAATTCACAAGTTTGTGATCACAATTTAGACCATTCGTCGGAATCTAAATTGACTCAGTCAAATGTTACGTTAGTATTTATTTAATAAAATTGAGCAAAGAATGTTGTCATCTGATGATGATTGATGACCGAACTAACTCTTCTCGACTACGCACTTATCAATAATAGATTTATTTTACGAGATAAAAATGACCTCACATACGTACTTCTTTCATCGTCAACCATTCACACGAAAAACCAACATCTTAAAGATGTTTGAAGACGCTAGCTAAGATGTTTGAAGACGCTAGCTCTTCGTTCCTTCTTAAATCATTCACACGAAAAAGCAACATCTAAAAGACGTTTGAAGACGCTTTTTTGCCATTCTTTCTTTTTGCGAAAAACAATAATAAAAGGTACACATGCATGCCTATTACAACGAGAATTACAATGCTAACATAGTCAACAAAACACAAAACATAAGTCAACAAACAAAAAAGCTAAGCCTAACAAAACCTAAACACCAACACTTTGAACAAAGATGGGCTAGCAAACCAGATGACCAAAGCTACAACTAAAAGACGAATACCGCTCAGACCAAAACCATTATCAACGAAACACGACGGATCTTCGGAGAATGCCAAAGACGGCCAAATATCTCAAAAATCATAACACCATCGGATCGACAAAACTCTTTATGTCATTGGAGTCCTTTAAAAGCGAGGCCTTTAAATCAACTATCTTTGTCGTATATCAAGATTTAAGATTTTCAATCAGTGTAGTGATAATTTCACTCATGAAATTGATAAATCCACTTAGATTATGCATTCTGCTGATGTACATTACATGTATGTTAAGCATAACTATAAGTGGATATATCATTTTCATGAGTGGAAATATCTTCTTCTTTTCGATAAAGAAGAAAATATAAAGCTACATGTGTTGTCTACATGGGAGGTTCGGAGGGGGGAACAAAGTGATCGAGTGCTCGGGGTTTAAAGTATTCAGGAGCTCAATGTTTATATATATACAAATGCAATCGAAGATTTGAGAAACACGGGAACTAGAGAAACACAACTTAAACAACGAAGGCGAAACACATTAGGCCCAAAATAACAATCAAAGGCCGGAGAAAAAAGATAAATCAAAGTCCACTACCATTTCTTTGGACTTTTTTTAAATAGCTAATATTATTCGTTATGGTTTAAGGCATTTTTTAAATAACTTATATTATTCGTTAAGACCTAAGAGCCTTTTTTCACCTGTTTCTATGTACTTAAATTTTCAGAGTCAATCAATTGCGGACTTCTCTATCTAATATAATTTTGGATTAGTACATTGGCAAGTAAGCTATGAGCTATATAGTAGATTGAACTAGCAAGGACCACATATTGACATGTGACTATGTGAGGTATTTTATCACTATTCGTATAAACACGAATTATGCCATGTTCTTAATTTCTTTGTCATGTTTTTGGTTCGATGGTAAGTATTATCGACTATATATCTTTATTTTCTCATGAAGTCATATATTTCAAGTTTATATTGTAACATCCTTTTTTTTTTTTTTTTTTCTTTTTTTTTTTTTTTTAACACAGCGGAAGACTGAATTTACACAAATACCCTTAGTTAATTACAAACATGATTATCACAAATTATCTAGTTAATAACTTAATTACAAACCACAGGTGTTACGTTAACGACTAGTGTAACGACCCGACTTTTTCGACTTACTTTTGTGCTTATTACTTTCACGAAACTGCGTATTTGTGCGTACTGTGTTGGTTTATATTCTGGGATCTTATTTCATGTTAATTACTTTCGTTAATACCATACAACGTGCCATTAAGTACTTAATTACTTAACTTGATCCCCGAATGCTTTTATGACCGTTAGTGTCAATTGACGTTTAGAACGAGCTATATGTTTTGGTACACGTTTAACTTTTATCGTAATTAGAATATTACGACTACGTAATACTAATTGTTATTTTCTAATAACAATTACTTGGATTTTTGGTTGCTTAATTACGCTTAGTAATTTACTTATGCTCACTAGTTAGTCTTGTTGGACTTTCTACCCTGTTGGACTTTAGCCCACCCTACTCTAGCTAATGGACCATTTAATTAGCCCAATTTTAAATGGATTATGACCCATTAAGATATAGGACAAAAACCCATTTATAAGAGCCAACATACTAGCATCTTTGTTAACCATTACCACACATGTTGCATGGGATCCCAACAATAAGCACCACCTTTAAACCACCACCATCCAAAAAGCAAAAAGGTTTCCCCTTGTCCCCTCCCCATACCCATGGCCACCACCAACAATATCCACTATAAATACCAAGTTATTCTCATCCATTTTACACTTGATCTCATTCTCATTTTACACACAGTTACTCTCTAATTTTCTCTCTAGTCTTTCTCACTCTAAAAATTGTAAGTTTTAAAATTTTTTTTTTTTTCTTCTTCTTCTTCTTCTTCTCTAAATCACGACATCATCATCATCTTTATAAGATCAAGCTTGTTAGCTTTTTGATCTTGTTATATCTTATAGATTCAAACTTTGATTTGAATCCTTCAAGAACATTAAAGATTCAAGCTTTCTAGCTTTGAATCTTCATTACTTTGATGGATCTAAGCTTTATAGCTTAAGATCACTTTATTTTTGTTAAAAGATCAAAACTTGTGTTTATGATCTTCATGAAACTTGAAGATCTAGCTTCATGCTTTAAGGATCTTCAAGAACATTCAAGATTCAAGCTTTCTAGCTTTGAATCTTCATTACTTTTGTTGAATCTAAGTTTTCTAACTTATGATCTCTTTTATTTTGTTAAAAGATCGAAACTTGTGTTTATGATCTTCATGGAACTTGAAGATCTAGCCTTTTGCTTTGAAGATCTTCAAAGAACATAAAAGATTCAAGCTTTCTAGCTTTGAAATCTCATAACTTTTGTTAAAAGGATCCAAGCTCTCTAGCTTAGGGTTCTATTACTTTGTTTGACCAAATTTATGTTCTTACTTGTTTGATTGAATGAAAGTTTGTAGCTTTAGTAGTAGATAGAACTTGTATTTGTGTTAAGACTAAGAACATGATGTAACCTTGGTTAATCATCCTTCTAAAACTCTTAAGTAAGTTGTATTCTTGCTTAGTCTTGACATTGTGTGTTGATGGTTGAAACTTGGTCAAAGTGATGCTAAAACATCAAAGAGTTGAACACTTGAAGCTTACACGCATCAAGGTTGAGAACCGTGATGAGCATCAAGCACCAAGTGACCTTTGACTTAGGTTAACGACCTTTTGGACCGACTTACCACTTGCATACTTTTCATATCAACTTTTACTGCTTATTCACTGTGAGTTATAGCTTCCCTTTTTACTTTACTATTTTTGGGACTGAGAATACATGCGATTTTTATGTTTTACATACTAGACACGAGTACCTAAACTTTATATATGTGTGGGTGACATAACGGCACAAAGATTCCCCTTAGCACGGTAACGTTTAATCATTGGTTTATGAACCGGTGAACGCGAATCTTAGATATGGATCCATAGGGTTTGACATCCCCACTCGGGCTAGTCGCGCTAGCATTCAACGGGTGTTTAATACTTCGTAAATGAACACACTCGTCAAGTGTACTTTTAGGGGGTAATATTACGTTAAGTTAGTTACCGGGTGTCCACGGATAAGCATATACTTTTCATACTGTTTTGAATACTAAATCTCGTGGTCTACATTACATTACCGATTACAAACAAACTATAGCTCACCAACATTCATGTTGACCTTTTAAGCGTGAATTTCTCAGGTGCTTGGACGTTGTTGCTTCCGCTGTTAGACTTGCTGTTACAGACTCGCTGTGTTAGACTCTCGCTGCATTAATTAGAGATGTCTCAATCATGGAACTTTTATTTTGCATTCACAACTTATGTTATTTTGAATAATGGCTTTGTAACGATTTTTGTGTCACGTTATCTTTTGTAAAACATTTGAAGTTATCTTTTCATGAATGCAAAACTGGTTTTTTAAACAGCATGTAGTATTATACCGTGTAATGGACCTGTTGTTGACGATTCGTACATGATGGTTTTATACGGGGCGTCACATTTGGTATCAGAGCATTGGTTGTAGGGAATTAGGTTGCATTAGTGAGTCTTAACCGAGCCAAGTAGGATTCGCTAATAGGACTAATCTACAACTTGCTCGTTTACTTATTTCTGCGAAACTGCTGCATGCTACTGTATTATAATACTGCATGTTCCTGCTTACTACTACTGCATGCTACTGCTTACTTTTACTGCTATATGAACTTGCTGTATGCTACTGCTATTTTCTCGCTACTGCATGCTACTATCTGCCTTTGATTGCATGTTACTTTTATTTGATATTGTTACTATTGCCATACTATGTACTGCTAGGATGCTGTAGTGCCTGATTACGTGCTTGCTATATGTCTTATTGACATGAAAAAAGTTATTTTTCCTTGTTCGGATGTCGGACATGCCGCCCATGACATTTGACTTCGAGAGTGACTCAGATACGTCTGCTACCTCGCCTACTATTGTTGCTGACTCACCGCTACCCTCCGGCGACTCTGGCGATTCGTCTTCTGGAGATAGTAGACACGCGCTGGACCTAATGGACATCTCAGACGGAGACGAGGATCCCGAGGAGATTCCAGCTCCACCCAGCCCTAGACTCCCGGGGCCACAACACCATTCCGGTGGTACTGTGATTCCTGGGGGAGACGGGGACGGTCCCTTCCGTAACGAGCGTGGACATTGGGTTAGACGCACCGCTGACGGACGTATCGTATCAATTACACCTGGCATATATCTACTTATGACCACCGTCCAGACGCTTTCTCCCGCCCTTGATGTACCTGTACTACCTTCGGACGATTCAGACGGTTCATCATCCGACGACACCAGCGAGGAGGATCCCGAGGAGGATTCTGAGGAGGACCCCGAGGAGGAGCCCGTGCAGCCACCCCTACACCGCCGAAGAAGCGATACCGCTACGATGGTACTGTTATTCCAGGGGTAATGGAGGTAAGCCGTTCGTGAACGCACATGGACAGTTGGTTAGGGTCACAGCCCGTAAGCGGGTTGTACCGTATCCTGCCAATCCATTTGTGCGTAAGGTCGCCGGCTCAGTGCCGTCTACTTCTAGTGCTACATCTGGACCATCTGCACCACCGACGCCACCTGCACCACCTGCCCCACCAGCATCTCCCACCGTCGAGGAACTGACGAGGGAAGTGCATGCCCTCCGTGCTCGGGTAACTGAGTTCGAGGACCAGATGTCCCACCTGATGGACATCATTTACCCACCCTCACCCTAGGACTGTTGTATTAGATTTCTTTATGTATCCCGTTAGTAGTTTCCTGTTTTTCATTTATGTATTGTACGAACCTCATGCTGTTGTATGCAATTTTATTATTATGAATGGAATTACTGCTGTTTGAATTATTGTACGGCGTTTACTTTAAGTTATTACATGCTGGTTTTTGTGCTACCTACTACTAGTTTGCCATGCTTAGTTATCGTGTACTGTGTTGTTTCCATGTTGTTTACCGTATGCTATGATGTTGTTGGGTGATGATCAATGGATTTTGACTTAAGTCGAAATTTTTGTTTGAAAGATCGATGGCTAACGGAAGAGGTCCAAGGTTAATGCCCACAGCAGCACAGATTGAGGAGATGATTGCCGCTCGAGTAGCTGCAGCTATGGCGAATGCCAACCCCCAAGCTCCACTGGCTAACCAGAACATTCGGAATGGGTGCACTTTCAAGGAATTACAGAGTTGAAAGCCCCACAATATTAGTGGAACAGAAGAGCTAGTTGGGCTGACGAGATGGTTTGAGAAGTTGGAATCTGTGTTCTGTGTGAGTAACTGCTCCGAAGGAAATAAGACTAAGTTCGCATACTGCACTCTGTCGGATGGCGCTTTGACTTGGTGGAACACGCTCGCCCAGGCGCAAGGAATTGATGAAGCTTACGCTACACCATGAGAGGAGTTTAAAAGGGCTATGATCGAGGAATACTGCCCCAGAACCGAAATTCAGAAAATGGAAGCGGAATTTTGGGAACTAAAAGTTGTAGGAACTGACCTTGATGGATATAACCGAAGGTACTTGGAGTTAGCCTTGATGTGCCCCACAATGGTTACTCCTGAGTACAAACGGATGGAACGGTATCTGTGGGGACTCCCTATGGACATTCAGGGAAATGTCACTTCTTCGAAACCAGCAAATGTCCCGAAAGCTATGCGCATGGCGCACACCCTGATGAATCAAATTACCCGCCAAGAACCAGAGAAGGTGAAATCAGAATCGGGAGCTAGTAATGGGAAACATAAGTGGGATGAAAACAAGGGAAAAAGTTTTGATCAAAACCCAGCTAAGAGGTATGAGAATTTAAGGGAAACAACGACTGGAGGAACCCTAACCAGAACCCTAGCTCTAACCCTAACTAAAAAGGTACCCTTCCTCAGTGTAAGAGATGCTACAAGCATCACATTGGACACTATAACGTGGTGTGTGAGAAGTGTAGAAGAATTGGACACATCGGCAAAGATTGTAAGAGCACCACCCCAGCTGTGAGGACAAACCCAAGTGGACCAAGGAAGTGCTATGAGTGCGTTCAGCAGGGCCACTTCATGAATGAATGTCCCAACAAGAAGAAGGATGGCGGGCCAGCACGTGGAAGAGTTTTCAACATGAACGCCAGAGATGCCCGCGAGGATCCTGACTTGGTTACAGGTACATTCACTATTAATAAACTATTAGCTTCTGTCTTGTTTGATACTGGTGTCGATAGGAGTTATGTATGTAGTCACTTTTGCTCTAAGATAGATTGGTCGTTAGTTCCTTTGGAGGAGAGTATTCTTGTTGAGGTAGCCAATGGAAAGCTTGATAAAGTTGACCAAATTAGCCGAGGAGGTATAATAAACTTAGCTGGTGTGGATTTGGAGATTGATTTGATACCCATTTAGTTGGGGAGCTTTGATGTGATAGTCGGTATGGACTGGTTGTCCAAGGTGAAAGCATAAGTTATTTTTGGAGAGAAGATTCTTCTTATACCTCGCGAGACTGGTGAGCCACTAATTGTTTACGGGGAGAGACATAGCCCAAAGCTGAACCTTATTAATTGCATGAAGGCACAAAAGGTTATGAAAAAGGGGCGTTTTTCCGTTTTGGCGCATGTGAAGAAGTTAGAAACTAAGGGGAAAAGCCAGGATTATCGCCGCCGAGATCAGTGGAGTTCCAGATCGATCTAGTGCCAGGAGCTGCACCTGTAGCTCGCGCACCTTATCGACTTGCACCTTCCAAAATGCAAGAGTTGCAGAGTCAACTTCAGGAACTGCTAGACCGTTGATTTATCCGATCGAGTTCATCGCCTTGGGGCGCACCTATTTTGTCCGTGAAGAAGAAGGACGGATCTTTCCGCATGTGTATCGATTATCGTGAACTGAACAAGTTGACGATCAAGAATCAGTATCCCTTTCCTAGAATTGACGATCTTTTCGATCAGCTGCAAGGATCCAGCGTCTACTCCAAGATTGATTTATGATCAGGTTATCACCAGTTGAGGGTGAAGGAGAGCGATGTGCTGAAGACTGCGTTCCGAATTCGTTATGGCTACTATGAGTTTCTGGTGATGCCATTCGGGTTAACTAACGCACCTGCCGTGTTTATGGATCTCCTGAATCGCGTATACATGCCGTACCTGGAAAAATTCATTATCGTCTTTATTGTTACACCCTACCTTTTTTTTTAAATACAGCGGAAAGCAACCCAACATGTTATATTACAAAACGTATTAATATTATTCAACATACGTTTATTCCAGTGTTACTTAAAACATACAACAAATATTACTTTTATTACAAAACATCAGAGTTTAAGCGTGTCAAACATCACTAGACCACAAACGACTTCTCCTGTCCCGAGCATAAAAGCACCAAACCTACAGGGGAGAAGATGTGGGGGATTAGCACGAAGCTAAGTGAATGAGATATCTAAACAGATATCGCTAAATAGTCTCATGCCCAGCATCAATCTAAACACATACATCACATATCTCAAGAGGACCGGCGAGCTGTACGGGGTCCTCAACCACTAGCTGATCGGGCTAGGTCTTACCGATAGTCCCTGCTATTGACTCTCTTGCATAGTCTTCCTGACGCAACGAACACGTCATTTGAACTATACCACATAGATAGTAGCAACCGAACCCAACCTACCCGGTCGAAGGTTGACCTCTTTCACCTACCCGGTCGAAGGTGACCACTTGTGCACATATAACCACTTAACCACATTCATAGAGTATATAACAACAATATAATTACTTATGGTAACCAATCTAATCATGTGGTTCATGTCAAATTCTAGTAACTACGCATGTTACTAAATAACAATATCCATAAGGATAGTCCCCAGGGCCGGCCCGATGATTTTAGTGGCCCTGTGCCAAATTAAATTATGGGCCCCAAACACAAGATTTTGTTTTTTAAAAGCCTTGGATATTGATAAGTACTCCGTATTTGTTTATATAAGAACCTGGAACCTATGTTATCAAAAATAACACCTCTACCATTCATATAAGAAACTTGGATATTTTGGGCCCCCAAAAAAGTTGGGCCCTGTGCTGTTGCACAGGTTGCACACCCAATGGGCCGGCCATGATAGTCCCACTCACTCGATATCACAAGGCAATAACTCAGAGATCTTATATTACTGAGTCTTCTCCTTTCCTTTATCACCTGGAAAAAGGATACTTCCAAGTCAGACACAATCCCAATAAATAACAACAATAATCATAATATTAATGAATTATATAGTTATCATACTCGTTATTTAATATATCATTTAAACTAAAACACGAAACTAAATTAGGAATTAAAAAGAAACGTTATTAATAACATGTGGTATATGTTCTCCGTAGTAGACATTTAATCTATGTCTAATGTAAGCTTAACTAAAAGAATTCAATATTAAATAAGTAAATAGCTAATAACTAAATATAATAATAATAAAGTAATAATATAACAAGCAAGCATATCACCTTATTGGTCTCTCAATGTTGATGTATAGAGAGTGTAGGGTGTGTAGTTTGACTTCACTGTGTATGGGATGAATTAAAACACATACATGCACAACCTATTTATACTACTTCTTAAGCAGCTTATTCACTAATGTATAATCATTATACAGCAAGTTGAATTTTAACGTGTCACCTAATATCTAAATCTTATGAACTAAGAAATATGACACCTCAAGTTAACTAGCTTATTCATGAAATTGGGTAGTACTTGCGTGGCAAAGGAAACAACACCCAACATATACACGTCCATTTAAAAATAAACTAGTTCATTTATATGTATGCAAATCATACGTGGCTTATAAGCCCACCACAAGCAACATTTAGTTATTTTTACATCTTAATTTGATGATATATATATATATATATATATATATATATATATATATATATATATATATATATATATATATATATATATATATATATATATATATATATATATATATATATATAGTTATAATATCTAATATCTAAAACACAATGTTTTATTAAGCAGTCCTAACGAAACTCAATTCAGTCAAACGAATATTTTCTGTGACCATTGTCACAAAACTAATTCATTTGACCAATTAATAAATTATTCACTCTTAATTTATTATTTCACTATTCTAGTTAATTCTTATCAGTTAACCATAATTTAAATATCATATTTAAATTATATAATAAAATAATATCAAGATACTTATAAAAATTAGGCCATAAAAGTGGGTGTTATAAATCTACCCACCTTAAGAAGATTCCGTCCTCGGAATCTGGTCATTGTCGAACATGTAAGGGAATCTAGATTTCATCAACTCTTTTGTTTCCCAGGCTAAATTCGATCCTAAACTATGTCTCCATTTTACCAACACCATAGGAATTTGTTTCTTTCGAAGCTTGGTGACTTTTCTATCTAATAGCTTAACGGGTTCTTCTACTAACTTTTTATTCATATTCACTTTCAAATCTTGCAGTGGAAGAATCTGACTTTCGTCATCTACCTTACACTTGCGAAGATAGCATACGTTGAAGGTATTATGAATACCTGACAATTCTGATGGGAGATCTAACATAACAGTTTGATCGTTGACTACTTGTCGGATACGAAAAGGCCCAATATAGCAAGGTGCTAATTTTCCACGTTTACCAAAACGAATTACCCCTTTCCATGGTGAAAATTTCAAATACACTAATTCATCCTTAAGAAAAGTTACTGGGCATCGTCGTGGATCAGCATACATTTTCTGTCTATCTCTAGCGGCTTTTAGCTTTTCTCGAGCAATCGCTACTTTTTCGGCTGTCTGTTGAACTATTTCTGGTCCGGCAAACTGTTTTTCTCCTGCCTCTAATCGGCACCGTCTACCATATAACATTTCATAAGGTGGCATCCCGATACTCGAATGACAAGAGTTGTTATATGCAAATTCAACTAACGGCAGATGAGTATCCCAAGAACCGCCATATTCCAAAACACAAGCTCGTAACATATCCTCAAGTGTTTGAATGGTTTGTTCACTTTGACCGTCAGTCTGAGGATGATACGCCGTACTCAGATTCACACGAGTTCCTAGATTCTGCTATAAACTCTTCCAAAAGTTCGATACAAATCTTGAATCTCGATCTGACACGATAGATAAAGGAATCCCGTGACGTGATACTATCTCATTCAGATACATTTGTGCCAAGCCAAGAAATGTGCGCTCTTGGTTAGTCGATCGACTATTACCCAGATCATGTCGTTCCCTTTCTGGGTTCGGGGTAACTTTGTCCCAAAATCCACGGTGATATGCTCCCACTTCCATTCAGGAATCTCTAATTGACGCAACGATCCATATGGTTTCTGGTGTTCAGCTTTCACTTGAGCACAAATCGGACACGTCTCTACGAAATGGGCGACATCAGTTTTCATCGTAGGCCACCAGTACAACTTTTTCAGATCATTATACATCTTTGTGCTGCCAAGGTGAATCGATAACTTTGATTTATGAGCTTCTATTAGGATTAAATCCCTCAAACCTCCAATCATTGGTACCCAAAGCCTGTCATGGTAGGTTTTCAATTCTCAAGAATCATTAGTCAAATCCTCTTTTCATTTCACCATTAATTCAGATTTTAAGTTTTCATCTTTTAAAGCTTCGAGTTGCGAGATTTTCAGTCGGTCAATCAAATCCGAGACAATCTCAATTCGCATGAATTTAACAGTGTCATCGGATCCCTTACGACTTAAGGCATCAGCGACAACATTCGCCTTACCAGGATGGTAACGAATCTCACAATCATAATCCTTGATCAACTCTTGCCACCTTATCTGACGCATGTTCAATTCTTTTTGTGAAAAGATGTATTGCAAACTCTTATGATCAGTGCAAATTACACAATGCGTACCATAGAGATAGTGTCTCCATAGTTTTAATGCAAACACAACTGCAGCCAATTCTTGGTCATGTGCATAGTTCTTTTCATGTGTTTTCAACTGTCAGGAAGCATAAGCAATCACCTGATCTCTCTGCATTAACACACAACCCAACCCTGCTAACGAAGCATCACAATACACGATAAAATCCTCAGACCCCTCAGGTAAAGTCAACACAGGAGCCTGACACAGTAACTGTTTCATGGTTTGAAAAGCTGCCTCTTGTTCACTGTTCCACCAAAAATGCCACATTTTTCCTCGTCAGTTTTGTCAAAGGACCGGTGATTTTAGAAAAATCCTTTATAAAACGACGATAATAACCAGCCAATCCCAAAAAACTCTTAATCTAGGTAGGAGTCTTAGGGGATTTCCAGTTCATTACCGCTTCAATCTTTGCTGGATCTACTTTAATTCCATCTTTACAGATAATATGACCCAAAAATTGCACTTCTCTCAACCAAAATTCACATTTTGAAAATTTTGCATAGAGCTTTTCACGTTTCAGCAATTCCAATACTTGACGCAAATGTGATGCGTGATCGACTTCTGTCTTAGAGTAGATTATGATATTATCGATAAACACGATCATAAACTTATCAAGGAACGGTCGACACACTCGATTCATTAAGTCCATGAAAATTGCAGGTGCATTCGTTAAGCCAAATGGCATAACAAGAAATTCATAGTGATCGTAACGCGTACGAAAAGCTGTCTTAGGGATATCAGATTCAGAAACATGAACCTGATGATACCCTGAGCGCAAATCGATTTTAGAAAAAGAACGAAGCTCCCTGGAGTTGATCGAATAAATCATCGATTCTAGGAAGAGGATACTTATTCTTCACAGTTCTCTTATTCAATTCTCTATAATCAATACACATTCGGAGTGTTCCATCTTTCTTTTTCACGATTAACACTGTTGCACCCCATGGCGAAGAGCTTGGACGAATGAACCCTCGGTCCAACAAATCCTGAATTTGAGACATCATCTCACAGATTTTCTAAGGAGCTAATCTATACGGAACTTTAGCAACAGGAGTGGCTCCTGACACTAGATCAATTTTATACTCAACTTCTCTAACCGGCGGTAACCCTGGTAGTTCATCTGGAAACACTTCCGGATATTCGGAAACTACTGGGATATAGACACCATTTTCTGATCTTTCTTTGCGTCAATGACATATGCCAGAAAAGATTCACACCCTTTGGCCAGAGATTTCTTAACTTTCATTATCGAAATTATGGGATAACTAACCCCACCACATTCCCCACGGGCCACAACGCATGTCCCATCGGTCAAAGGAAAAGAAATTATCTTCTTATGGCACTTAATGCTAGCCCTATTGTGACTTAACCAATCCATGCCTAATACTACGTCAAAACTAGTTATAGGCATCACCAAACAAGTCATAGGAAAAAAGCCTCCATCTATGTCAATGATAGCTCCAGACGCAGATGTCGTGACTGGAACCGTCTTACCATCAGCCACTTCTACTCTTAAAGGAGTAGAAATCAATTCAACAGGTAATTTCAACTTATCACAGAATGTAACAGACATGAAGGAGCGGTTTGTTCCAGAATTAAATAACACACGAGCAGGTATAGAGTTTATTAAGAACATACCCGTGATCATGTCATCAGTAGCAGTAGCAACATCTACTGACATTTGAAAGGCTCGACCCTCAGGAACTGGAGGATTCTTTCTTTTCTGCCCCGATGTGGAAGCATATGATCCCCCGGCTGATACTGCCCTTACCCCTGACCCTGTCGCAGAATATGATCTTCTTGCAGAAGGACACTGTGCAGATCGGTGACCTTCTTTCTGACAGTTCCAACACACATTGTTTCTGAACGAACAAGTTTCAGCATTGTGCCTCATTACTCTACAACGAAGACATCATTTTGTCAGTATTGAACATTGCCCGGTATGTGAAGATCTACACTCACCACACCATTTTCTCTGATTAGACACAGATCCACTTCTAGTGGATTGCCCTTTCTAATTGTACCCAGTGGTTTTCTTCGATCTAAAGCTAGATTGTTGTTGGTTGTTTCTGTAGATTCAATTTCTCATTTCGTAGACTGATTCCAGCCTTCACATCACTTTCTGCGGTTTTGGCTATCACAAAGGCCTGAGACAAACTTGTTGCTGATCTGGCCATCGTATGATACTCGGGTTTTAGAATGTAGCGACCCGACAAAATCGTCATTGACGGCGCCATTAACTTAGGTCCTGTTGCGTGGTCATAGTCCCTATATGAGACGCGTTTGACCAAAATTATGTCGCATTCATTTGAAACGTACAATACTTGCAAAGTTTAGTTTACTAAACGGTTCGACAACAAGTTTAAGTTTACAAAAGTTATAAAGTATAAATGAAATAACTTGCGACACAATTAGTTTAAAATCACGGTTGCTATAAATAGCGTAAATATGTATGTAAACATTTGTTTGAATCCAAAGGTGCTATCACTAGCGTATGCATGTATGCTTGACTCCAAGCAAGTAATCAAAGTGTATGCATGTATGTTTGACCCCAAGCAAGTATGAGTGTACGCGGAAGCATGTATCAAATAGCTAATCATGAACCTGAGAAACATATAGAAAACTGTCAATGAAAAACGTTGGTGAAATCATAGGTGTTTGTAAACGTTGTTTTTGAACCACAAGATTTTGTATAGTTGATTATCCAAATCGTTTGCATTCCAAAAGTTGTTGTTTGTATAGCGAACACCCAATTATCAAACTTAACTATTTTGTACCCTGTTACGTAGTGTTAGAACATACACTATACTCGAAAATATATTTCCTTCACTAACGGTAGCGAACCGTCCAAATGAGGCTCGTCAAACCCATCTGATCACATAATATAAGTTCGCGTTTACACCCTGCAAGTGTAACTAATGATAATTGAATTGAGGCTTTTTGTTCTAACTCGCACGTGGAATGTTTGTTTTCGTACTTGTGTTCAAAGTATAAAGTATGTAGTATAAAACTGTATATGTTTCTCATCCCATGATTTAAAAGTATAAAAGTTGTTGAAAGATGGGACTATGATCTCACCTCGGGTGCACGAGTATAAAAGTACTTCACAAAGTAAATGTGTGCATGAAAGTTGCTTAGCCTTGACCTAAACAAGTAAGTTGTATCAATTAACCGGTTATGACACAAGGTCGGGCGAAATGTGTTCAATTAGTCATATGGCTCGTTACTACTCGAATATATAGCATGTGAATCACGTTGTCAAGTTTCATGCAAGAATCAAGTATAAAAGCACGTTAGAATGATTGCAAAAGTGTTTGGTTAAGTTTGACTAAAAGTCAAACTTTGTCAAAGTCAACAAAAAAGTCAACTGGGTCGGGTCGGGTCCCGAACTATTTTTCTGGGGTTTTTAATCATATACAAGCATGTTGGCCAAGTTTCATGTTGATCGGGGGTGCGTAGCATAGTTAGAATTAATCGAAAATGTGTATTTTTGGACAGCAGGGGCCCGGAGCGGCGCTCCAGGACCCTGAGTGGCGCTCAGTATAGCTGTTCAGCAAGTCTGGCAGTTTTTGAACACTCGAGCACGAATCCAACTTCAAACAATCATAACTTATGAACCGTAAACATTCAAAACACGTATCTTATATCGTTGGAAAGGTATTTTGACAAGGAATACAACTAAACACATTTCGTAAGTCAAATCCATCATTAACAACAATGAAAACCTCAATAAATGGTCATTAAATGTTCATAATCAAAGTTTCAAGTTCATAAAACGCATTTCTTGACTCGAGAATCCAATTTACACATACTGTAACGACCCGGAATTTTCCGATCGTTCTATACTTATGAGATTAATATTTACATAAATTAAACCTTACCAACATGATAAGCAATCCAAACTGTTGAGACTTATATTTTTGAAAAGAGTTTTACACAACGTTTGACCGTCCAATTTGACCGATGATATCACGAACTATATAACACACGATAATTATACGATTATGTATATGTACATATCTATACATATTTAACATGATTTAAGGATGGTTTAACATTTCATTGTGAACTAACAACAATGAGTTATAAGTATACTTTGAGACCACTAACTTAAGTTTTCAAAACGATAACTATATGTAACGTTCTTTAACATATATACTTACAATCTATAATGTGTTGTGATTTATGTCACCAATATGATTTAAGTGTAATGGGATTAATTTGTAACCAAAATAACCTTGATAAATATCGAACAAGTTTGGGGAAGTGTGGAGTGCACACTTGTTTGAACTTATCTTGATTATGACGGGGGTTCGGGGGCAGCGCCCCCGATAAGCGGGGTCCAAGGGGTGGCAACCCCTGGCGGGGTCCAAGGATTGGAAACCCCTGGTGGGGTCCCCTGGCAGGGTCCAAGGGGTGGCAACCCCTGGAGGGGTCCAAGGGGCAGAGCCCCTGGCTGGGGTCGAGCTGCCAGGTCAGCTTGAAATTTTTTTTTTTGGGCTAACACTGCTTTATTAAAAATGTCTTAAAATTTTATTTTTGGCCCGGTTGGACCCAAAAATAAAAGCCCGATTTTGAGCTTCTTTTACCGTATCATACCCATCATCCATACGTATTTACTATTGGTAAATACACATCAAATCAATATCCTTATCAGCTTTAGATCTGCCCTAGATAAGAGGAAATCTTATTTGTAAGCTAGCATACATTATTACTCAAAAATTCAACACAATAATTTGTCCTTGTTCCCTCAACAACCAGACTGTCCTATAAGTATCACCATCACCTTGGTTTTTCATTTCATTCTTACAACCATCTTTCTCTAACCAAAAAAAAAAACACACTCTTAGGAACTCTAAGTGTTCTTCACAATCTCAGCAAATACTCATGAAGAACTAGCTTCATGAACAACCTATAATCATCATAAGAAAGTTTGATCAAGATTATTTTCTATCTTTTCCAGTAGCTTTATCCAAGTAACTTGAGGTAGTAACTTTATTCATAATCTTATTCGATTCATATTTATATAACTATCTTATTTTGTGTTATAAAATTTTTAACAACAAGAACATAGTTTGAATGATTTCAAACCTGTTCGCAAACTAAATAGATCCTTCTAATTTGATTTTTAAAACCCTTCAAAACCTGTAATATATCATATTATGACAAAATCGGATTAATCATATCTTGGCTAATTAACATAATATTTAATATATATTTACTTATGATTTGATTTTATATATTCCAGGACCACCCGTAAACAACACGAGAAGATTAATCATAAGACCTCATGATTGTACGCAACACGTCATCTGACAACACGGTACTTTATGTACGCAACACGTCATTTGACAACATGGTACCATGGGTCGAGATTAATTCTGATCAATACGAATACGATGGGGTCTTTATTTATTTTATTGAGCAACTAATTGTGGACAATTAACAACAGACTGCTAACTACGGACTAAGAAAATATTAAAAGTATTATAAGTATATATATATATATATATATATATATATATATATATATGTAACAATTACTTGAAAAGAAAATATGTTGATATATTATATATATGGTTAGGTTCGTGATATCTATCGGAGACCAAGTCGAGTTAAATACCTTCAAGGAAAAGGTGAGTATATAGTCCCACTTTTAAACTCTAAATATTTCGGGATGAGAATACATGCATTTTATGATTTACGTTATGGACACAAGTGATTAAAAATATATATTCTACGTTGAGTTGTACCACTGGCATGCTTCCCTGTAACTTGGTAACTATTATTTACATGAGGTATTGTAAACGCGAATCCTGTTGATAGATCTATCGGGCCTGACAACCCCAACCGGACTGGACGACCAGTATTCAACGGTTGCACAGTACTTCGTTTCGGTGACCACACTTGGTACGGTGTAGTAAGATTTCATAATAAAGGGAATATGTGACGTTGATTAAATGTTAAGTATGGTTATCAAGTGCTCAACAACTTAGAATATTTTTATTAAAACGTTTATATATGAAATCTTGTGGTCTATATTTATAACGCTGCCGGCATTAAGCCTATATCTCACCAACTTTATGTTGACGTTTTAAGCATGTTTATTCTCAGGTGATAACTAAAAGCTTCCGCTGCAACATGTTGAATTTAAGCAAGATCTTGAGTATGCATATTTGTGTCAAAAATAAAACTGCATATCGGAGAATTTGTAATGTAAAATATGTTGGAGGTCGTATTGTTATTATCACATGTAAAGTTTGTAAGTCTAAGATTATCGCTAAACGATAATCATTATTAAGTTGTTTAAACCTTGTATTTGTAATAAAACTTATGGTTTGTATTGTAAAAACGAATGCAGTTTTTGAAAAATGTCGCATATAGAGGTCAATACCTCGCGATGAAATCATATGTTATTGTATTCGTCCTTATGGTTAAGGTCGGGTTATGACACATACGATACGCCGTTTTGAAGGTAATGAAACATACAATACAACTAAACACTTACTAACAACATTTCATAGCATTCAATGCGTCAAAAGTTCGTTTTAATGTTCATCAAACCCTAACCAAAATCATGAATTCATCAATTTTGTAAATGAAGCTTTTCTAAATCAACCTACACATCAAAATGAAGCTAATGATGCTAGTAACACATTTAATACATGAACTTTAACATTTAAACAACATTTAATCAACCAAAACTCAAGATTACACAAACCCATTTCAAGTTCATGTTAGTTTATGTAAAACAACAAGATCGAGCAAATAAATCATATATTCATGCTAGACACGAGCCATAGACACTAACTAACACCATTTCAAGTCAAAAACACGAAGAACATGAAATCTAGAGTTTTAGAAATGTTACCCAAATGAGATGAAATTGGTATCAAGTTGTAGAGGACGAAGAGAGGATTCCAAATATGTAATTTGTTTTGATGTTAGCTTGCTAGATTTGATTTAGATGATGATTTTGTGATGAAGGTGAAAAGGATGTAAGTTTGGAAGAGATAAATGAAAGAAAATCAAAAAGAAAAGAAATGAGGAGGAAATGGATGGAGGTGATGACTAGTCAACCAAATTTGTCCAAGTGGCAAGATTAGTCCCTCAAGTTTGTAGTCGGGTGCGGGAATTAACCAAACGAAATATTTTAAATACGCGAGAATAAATGGGAGATGTTATAATCGAATAACGGAAATATTGAGAATGTTAGTTAACGAAAGATACAAATTTAGATAACGAATGATATTATCTAAAAAAAAAAGACGGTGTTAAAATAAATTTAACAGAAAAACGCGGGATATTACATAGAATATCAACAAAATGTTGGATCCAAGATTGTTCATCGGGGACCCACTGATGTACGAACCCGAGTTTATCATTAAATTGCTCGATAACATCATCCACAGTCATTTGATCAGTCATCTCTAAATCCATAAATTCCTTCCTAATTCTCCCAAGTTCAAAAGACGTACAATACTGCTTACAAACCTTGTTATAAAATTGTTCCCAGTTGATCTGACTTATCTGCTCCTTGGGTATGTGGGCAGTAATGGAATCCCACCATTCCATAGCTCGATCTTTGAACAATCGACTCGCATAAAGAACTCTCAATTCTGGCTCACATTGGCATGCATCTAACGCTCGGTCAATTTCTCTCAACCAATTATAAGTCACTGTAGGATTAGTACTTCCGCAATACTCCGGTGGTTTACAGTCCATAAACTGCTTGAAGCTACACTTTTTTCGAGGCTCGAATTGTGGTTGCTAAAACATCGGGAATTGATTCGGGTACGTCACAGGGACTTGGTTCAGGTAATTGAACTGAGGTTGAGACTGGAATGGTGGTTGCGTTTGAACTTGTGGTTGTGTTTGTGGTGGCACATTTCCCAAGGATGCAAACATGTACTGCGGTGTTGGGAAACCTGGAGGTGCAGACAGAATGCTTGTCATTGGAGCAACAGTAGTTTGAACTGATTGTGACTGTCGTTGTTCTTCCCTTATATCTTGTAACTCACTTTGCAACTGATAAATGTATTCCTGTTGATCTTCCCTAGTATCATGTTCCGCAGATGGTGCTATGAATATTCTAGGGGTCGTAGGGGTATTCTCAAGGGCATTTTGATCAGCCATATCTGTCTGATCACAACATCTCACAAAATCTTAGTTGATAATTCGTTAGTGCCTATCAACTACCACAATATTAACAAGCATATTCAGCTCATTCACTAAGTCCTTCCCCCACTCGTATGTTTGACACAACTTAAGTCTAGATTTGGGGACACGACATTCATTAAAATGTACATGCTGCCAAACTTAAGCTCTGAGACCAACTATTTACACCCTACCTTTTTTTTAAACACAGCGGTAGACAACCCAACATGTTATATTACAAAACGTATTAATATTATACAACATACGTTTATTCCAGTGTTACTTAAAACATACAACAAGTATTATTTTTATTACAAAACATCAGAGTTTAAGCGTGTCAAACATCACTAAACCACAAACAACTTCTCCTGTCCCGAGCATAAAAGCACCAAACCTACAGGGGAGAAGATGTGGGGGATTAGCACGAAGCTAAGTGAATGAGATATCCAAACAGATATCACTAAATAGTCTCATGCCCAGCATCAATCTAAACACATACATCACATATCTCAAGAGGACGGCGACCTGTACGGGGTCCTCAACCACTAGCTGATCGGGCTAGGGCTTACCGATAGTCCCAGCTACTGACTCTCTCGCATAGTCTTCCTGACGCAATGAACGCGTCATTTGAACTATACCATTTAGATAGTAGCAACCGAACCCAACCTACCCGGTCGAAGGTTGACCTCTTTCACCTACCCGGTCGAAGGTGACCACTTGTACACATATAACCACTTAACCACATTCATAGAGTATATAACAACAATATAATTACTTATGGTAACCAATCTAATCATGTGGTTCATGTCAACTTCTAGTAACTACGCATGTTACTAAATAACAATATCTGTAAGGATAGTCCCACTCACCTGATATTACAAGGCAATAACTCAGAGATCTTATATTACTGAGTCTTCTCCTTTCCTTTATCACCTGGAAAAAGGATACTTCCAAGTCAGACGCAATTCCAACAAATAACAACAATAATCATAATATTAATGAATTATATAGTTATCATACTCGTTATTTAATATATCATTAAAACTAAAACACGAAACTAAATTAGGAATTAAAAAGAAACATTATTAATAACATGTGGTATATGTTCTCCGTAGTAGACATTTAATCTATGTCTAATGTAAGCCTAACTAAAAGAATTCAGTATTAAATAAGTAAATAGCTAATAACTAAATATAATAATAGTAAAGTAATAATATAACAAGCAAGCATATCACCTTATTAGTCTCTCAATGTTGATGTATAGAGAGTGTAGGGTGTGTAGTTTGACTTCACTTTGTATGGGATGAATTAAAACACATACATGCACAACCTATTTATACTACTTCTTAAGCAGCTTATTCACTAATGTATAATCATTATACAGCAAGTTGAATTTTAACGTGTCACCTAATATCTAAATCTTATGAACTAAGAAATATGACACCTCAAGTTAACTAGCTTATTCATGAAATTGAGTAGTACTTGCGTGGCAAAGGAAACAACACCCAACATATACACGTCCATTTAAAAATAAACTAGTTCATTTATATGTATGCAAATCATACGTGGCTTATAAGCCCACCACAAGCAACATTTAGTTATTTTTACATCTTAATTTGATGATATATATATATAGTTATAATATCTAATATCTAAAACACAATGTTTTATTAAGCAGTCCTAACGAAACTCAATTCAGTCAAACGAATATTTTCTGTGACCATTGTCACAAAACTAATTCATTTGACCAATTAATAAATTATTCACTCTTAATTTATTATTTCACTATTCTAGTTAATTCTTATCAATTAACCATAATTTAAATATCATATTTAAATTATATAATAAAATAATATCAAGATACTTATAGAAATTAGGCCATAAAAGTGGGTGTTATATTTATACATGATATCCTCGTCTATTCCAAAAGCGAAGAAGAACATGAGCAACATCTTCGACTCGTGCTTGAACTCTTGAGACAAGAGCAACTCTATACCAAATTCTCCAAGTGTGAATTTTGGTTGAAGGAAGTCCAATTTCTCGGTCATATCGTGAGCGATCAGGGTATCAAAGTCGATCCCACAAAGATCGAAGCCATCAGCAAGTGGGAAACTCCCACCACTCCTACTCATATCTGTAGTGACCCGAACTTTTTCATGTTTATATATATTAAATGAAATTGATATTTATATGATTAAGTTTTTCCAACATTTTAAGCAATCAAACTTGTTAAGACTTGATTAATTGAAATAGGTTTCATATAGACAATTGACCACCCAAGTTGACCGGTGATTCACGAACGTTAAAACTTGTAAAAACTATATGATGACATATATATGATTATATATAGTTAACATGATATTATGATAAGTAAGTATCTCATTAGTTATTTTGACAATGAGTTATATACATAAAATTGAGTTTATTGAATTAAGAAGCTCGAAACGATATATATAACGATTATCGTTATAACAACGTCTTACTAAATACATATGAATCATATTAAGATATTGAAACACTATGTTTAATCATGATTAATGATAATTAAACATGTCATTAAGTGTATTAACAATGAACTACATATATAAAAACAAGACTACTAACTTAATGATTTCGAAACGAGACATATATGTAACCATTATCGTTGTAACAACATTTAACTGTATATATATCATACTAAGATATATTAATATATCATAATATCATGATAATGTAATAATTTAACATCTCTTTAGATATAATAAATAATGGGTTAACAACATTTAACAAGATCGTTAACCTAAAGGTTTCAAAACAACATTTACACGACTCAGTTAAATGTATATACATGTAGAGTATTATGTTGTAATAATATACTTTTGGAAGACTTCAAGACACATATCAAAGTACTTCTATTTAACAAAAATACTTACAATTACATTGTCGTTCAATTTCATCAATAATTCTACTCGTATGCAACCGTATTCGTACTCGTACAATACCCAGCCCCTAGACGTATATACTATTGGTATATACACATAATAATTCAGCTCTTAGCAGCCCTAGATAGTCAACAAACATGTGGAACCAATAATTAGACAACTAGCATGACTTATAAGCAAGGAAACAAAAACAAGAACTCCTTTTAACCCCACTCACCTTCACCACTCACCACCTACTCCATTTCACTTCCAATTTTCTTCCCAATTCTCTCTCAAAACACACACACTCTTCCATGAACGTCTAAGTTACTAGTTTTCCAGCAAAAATCATCAAATACAAGCTTTGGTTATTACCTATAATCATCATAAAAACAATTACTCAAGAACACATCAAGAACACTTCCAAGTTTACAAGTTTACTTCCAAGTTTCCTAATCCATTCCAAGCAATCATCTAAGATCAAGAAACCTTTGTTATTTACAGTAGGTTATCTTTCTAAATCAAGGTAATATTCATATTCAAGCTTTGATTCAATTTCTATAACTATAACTATCTTAATTCGAGTAATAATCTTACTTGAACTTGTTTTTGTGTCATAATTCTATTTCAAGAACTTCCAAGCCATCAAAGATCATTTGAAGCTCAAGTTATTTTTTCATCATTTCCAGTAGGTTTACCTACTAAACTTGAGGTAGTAATGATGTTCATAACATCATTCGATTCATATATGTATAACTATCTTATTCGAAGATTTGAACATGTAATCACTAGAACATAGTTTAGTTAATTCTAAACTTGTTCGTAAATAAAGTTAATCCTTCTAACTTGAATTTTAAAATCATCTAAAGACATGTTCTATATCTATATGATATTCTAACTTAATGATTTAAAACCTGAAAACACGAAAAACACAGTAAAACCGGATATACGCCGTCGTAGTAACACCGCGGGCTGTTTTGGGTTAGTTAATTAAAAACTATGATAAACTTTGATTTAAAAGTTGTTCTTCTGGGAAAATGATTTCTCTTATGAACATGAAACTATGTCTAAAAATCATGGTTAAACTCAAAGTGGAAGTATATTTTCCTAAATGGTCATCTAGACGTCGTTCTTTCGACTGATATGATTACCTTTACAAAAACGACTTGTAATCTATATTTTCGACTATAAACTTATACTTTTTCTGTTTAGATTCATAAACTTAAGTTCAATATGAAACCATAGCAACTTGAATCACTCAAAACGGATTTAAAACAAAGAAGTTATGGGTAAAACAAGATTGGATAATTTTTCTTGTTGTAGCTACGTGAAAATTGGTAACAAATCTATATTAATCATATTCTAGCTAACTCATATTGTATTATACATGTATTCTAATATATTATGTAATCTTGGGAAACCATAGACACGAATATAATGTTTTGACATATCATATCGACCCATCTATATATATATTTCGGAACAACCATAGACACTCTATATGCAGTAATGTTGGAGTTAGCTATACAGGGTTGAGGTTGATTCCAAAATATTATATATAATTTGAGTTGTGATCTAGCCTGAGGCTTGTATACACGAGGTCGTGGATTGATTCGAGATAATATATATTGCTTTATTTTTCTGTACATCTAACCGTGGACAACTTGTTGTAGGTTACTAACGAGGACAGCTGACTTAATAAACTTAAAACATAAAAATGTATTAAAAATGTTGTAAATATATTTTGAACATACTTTGATATATATGTACATATTTGTTATAGGTTCGTGAATCGACCAGTGGCCAAGTCTTACTTCCCGACGAAGTAAAAATCTGTGAAAGTGAGTTATAGTCCCACTTTTAAAATCTAATATTTTGGGATGAGAATACATGCAGTTTTATAAATGTTTTACAAAATAGACACAAGTAAATGAAACTACATTCTATGGCTGGATTATTAAACCGAATATGCCCCTTTTTAGTCTGGTAATCTAAGAATTAGGGAACAGACACCCTAATTGATGCGAATCCTAAAGATAGATCTATTGGGCCCAACGAGCCCCATCCAAAGTACCGGATGCTTTAGTACTTTGAATTCATCATGTCCGAAGGGAGTCCCGAAATGATAGGGGATATTCTATTTGCATCTTGTTAAGGTCGGTTACCAGGTGTTCACCATATTAATGATTTTTATCTCTATGTATGGGATGTATATTGAAATATGAAATCTTGTGGTCTATTATTACGATTTGATAAATATATAGGTTAAACCTATAACTCACCAATATTTTTGTTGACGTTTAAAGCATGTTTATTCTCATGTGATTATTAAGAGCTTCCGCTGTTGCATGCTAAAATATGGACAAGATTTGGTGTCAGCATGCTTGTATAATATTGTTTAAAACTGCATTCGAGATTTACTTTGTTGTAACATATTAATATTGTAAACCAATATGTATTGGTAGTGTGTAAGTGTGATATTTTAGATTATCATTTATGGATAATCTAGGTGGTGACTTTTTAACCTTGTCGATAAAATAAAGGTTATGGTTTGTTTTAAAAACGAATGCAGTCTTTGAAAAACGTCTCATATAGAGGTCAAAACCTCGCAACGAAATCAATTAATATTTAACGTTTATAATCAATATGAACGGAACATTTCAGTTGGTATCCGAGTGTTGTTCTTTGAGAACCAGAATTTTTGCATTAGTGTGTCTTACCGAGTTTGTTAGGATGCATTAGTGAGTCTGGACTTCGATCGTGTTTTTCTTCAAAAACGATTGCTTAACATTTTTTGTTGGAAACTATATATTATTAACATGTAAATATTATGTGATATATTAATCTCTTAACGTGTTTGATATTGTGTGATAGATGTCTACCTCTAGTACAAATCCCATCGACTCACCTAATAATAATGAAGAGTCGAATATACTTTGGGAAGATTCACAAATTCCCGAAGAGGAACCGGAAGAGGAGAAACCGGAAGAGGAGGAATCGGAAGAAGAGGAACCGGAAGAGGAGGAACCGAAAGAGGAAGAACCGAAAGAAGAAGAGGTTCCGGAGGAAGAAATATTGATACCTATAGTAAATCGATTAAATAAAAGAAAATCCTCAACCAACGGACCAAAGTGAAAAATGGTCAATGGTGTTTCCGCCAAGGAAGCAAAATATTGGGAAGATTACCAATTTTCCGATGAATCGGATCCTGATGAGGATTCCGATGATGTTATAGAAATTACCTCGACCCAATTTAATAAAGCAAAAGAAAATAATAAGGGAAAAGGTATAAAAATAGAGAAACCTGATTCCAACCCCGATGAACTTTATATGTATCGGCAACGTCCGTATTTCCTAAAATGTAACAATAACCCGAGAACCTCTAAACCACCAGGTTTTTATAAAAAATTGTGGAAAACGACGGCTCGTATTAGAGGAACACCATATATCCCTAGAAAATTAGGAAAACGAACCAAGTCCGAAGAAGATGAAACCAGTGATTCGGATTAGAGGGTTGTAATCATGTTGTATATTATATGTATTGTAGTGTGCTTGTACTTTTATGTTCTATGTAAAAATTGCTTATATTGTTTGTTAATTATCTTTTTCGAATCTAATCCTTGTCTATTTTACAGTATAAAAACAAAATGGACGTTAAGGGTAGACAAGCGAATATTTTAGAAGACCTACCAGTGGATATGATTGAGTAAATATTGTCTAGAGTCGGTCAGAATTCATCAGCACATTTAGTTATGGCGAAATTAACTTGTCAAACATTTGAAAGAATTTCCAGAAATGTCTTAGTTTATAAAAGGCTTTCCTTTGATAGGTGGGATATATCACATTGGGGAGACTATAAGTTACGCCGTGTTTTCTTTAAAGCGTTAAATGCAGGGAACCCAAATGCAATTTTACGCTACGGGTTGAGAACCTATTTTGACTCAACATATCCCAACATAGGATTTCGTGAGTTAGAAAGAGCTTCTAACATGCAACATAAAGAAGCATGTTATACTTACGTGTTAGTGAGGTTCGCTTCATACCAAAGTGAGAAAAAGAATATCGGGTTACAACTTTTAAATAAAACCTTCCCACAAGTGACGGATTCAGTAGTTGGGGTGAGAAACAAGGTTTTTAGATTATTACGGGACTGTTGGACATTACGAAACCCTCATCCTTTTGACGACATTACAACATACTGCCTAGCCAATGGTCATAACGGTTACTTTCCACAATACCAAGTATGGGAAGTCGTCTTAGTAAAACCAGAATGCATGACTTGTTTATGGACTTATGAATTACGTGTCTTTATTTCTTTTGCTGAACAACTTGCATATTAACTAGAATTGCCTTTATAGCTGCCGAGTAGCAAAGTTATTATGTGCTATATTTCATCCTATATGTATAATAGTGGTATTGTAACTTTGTAAAATTTTGTATAAAGTTTGAACGTGAAATATTATTGTAATAAGTTTTTCATATAGAAGCGTAGTAGTTGAGTTGTATAGTAGCTAGTAAGTATGAACTTACTACCCGAATTAAAACTATAAAATGCTAATATGAAGAAAAAGCTTTTATAAATGAGTTCATATTATGCTATGAAATACTATTGACTACTCTTAAAATTCTATATGATTAACTTAATTCTTTTGGGCTATTTTTGAAGGAAATGGCACCGACGACTCGTCAGAATTTGAACATGAGCGAGGAAGATTTCCGTGTTTTCCTTGCTGCGAACATAGCCGTAGTATAGGCTGCGATGCAAAATAACAATAACTATGGATCTAGCAGTGGAACTAATTCCACAAGAAATCGTGTAGGATGCTCCTACAAAGAATTCACTGCCTCCAAACCTTTGGAATTTGATGGAACCGAAGGACCAATTGGATTGAAACGGTGGACCGATAAGGGAATCGGTGTTTGCCATAAGTAAGTGTACTGAAGAGGACAAAGTTAAGTACGCTACGCATACCTTCACATGTACTGCGTTAACGTGGTGGAACACCTATCTTGAACAGGTAGGACAAAATGCTGCTTACGTACTACCGTAGTCGGCATTCAAGCAATTGATGAACGAGCAGTACCGTCCTAGAAACGAAGTCAATAAGCTCAAGGTAGAACTTAGAGAGTTATGAACACAAGGATTTGACATTACCACATATGAACGACGATTCACAGAGTTGTGCCTATTGTGTCCGGGAGCGTTCAAGATGAAGAAGAGAAGATCGACGCGTTTGTAAAAGGGTTACCGGTAAGGATTCAAGAAGATGTGAGTTCACACGAGCCCACTTCCATACAGAAGGCAAGTCGAATGGCTCATAAACTCATAAATCAGAATGAGGGGAGAATTAAAGAATAGGCAGCCGGAGAAGCCAACACGAAACAACTCAAGAGGAAGTGGGAGGAAAACGGTGACAAGAGTCACCAGTACAACAACAATCGCAACAATAACCGCAATCCTAACAATAACTACAACAAACGTCCCAACAACAACAACAACTACAACAACCATTTCAACAACAATAACAATCCCAACAACAACCTCAATAACAACAAACAACAGAAACAACCATGCTTCAGGTGTGCAGAGTACCATCCGAATGCGTTTTGCACAACAGTTTGCACCAAGTGTAAGAGAATTGGTCATGACGCGGCAAAATGTGAGGTTTACAGACCAAAGAACAACAAAAATAAAGAAACAAATAAGGTCGGAACAAATAATGTCGACGTAGTTTGTTATAAATGTGGAAAACCGGGGCACATTATTAGAAATTGCCCAAACCAAGGGAATACTAATGGGCAAGGCCGCGGAAGAGTTTTCAATATTAATGCGGCAGAAGCGCAGGAAGACCCGAAGCTTGTTACGGGTACGTTTCTTATTGACAATACATCTGCTTATGTTTTATTTGATTCGGGTGCGGATAGAAGCTATATGAGTAGAGATTTTTGTGCTAAATTAAGTTGTCCACTGACGCCTTTGGATAATAAATTTTTACTCGAATTAGCAAACGGTAAATTAATTACAGCAGATAATATATGTCGGAATCGAGAAATTAAGCTGGTTAGTGAAACATTTAAGATTGATTTGATACGGGTAGAGTTAGGAAGTTTTGATGTGATAATTGGCATAGACTGGTTGAAAAAGGTGAGAGCAGAGATCGTATGTTACAAAAATACAATTCGCATTGTACGGAAAAAAGGAAAACCCTTAATGGTGTACGGAGAAAAGAATAACGCGAAATTAAATCTTATTAGTAGTATGAAGGTGCAAAAACTAATAAGAAAAGATTGTTACGTCATTCTAGCACACATCGAGGAAGTTAAACCTGAAGAAAAGAACATCAGTGATGTTTCCGTCACAAAAGAATTTCCTGATGTATTTCCGAAAGAATTACCGGGATTACCCCCACATTGATCCGTTGAATTTCAAATAGACCTTGTACCAGGAGCTGCACCAATAGCTCGTGCTCCGTACAGACTCGCACCCAGCGAAATGAAAGAATTACAAAGTCAGTTACAAGAAATTTTAGAGCGTGGTTTCATTCGACCAAGCACATCACCATGGGGAGCTCCTGTTTTGTTTGTCAAGAAGAAGGATGGTACATTTAGGTTGTGTATCGACTACCGAGAGTTGAACAAACTTACCATCAAGAACCGCTACCCACTACTGAGAATCGACGACTTATTTGATCAACTACAAGGCTCATCGGTTTATTCGAAGATTGATTTACGTTCTGGGTATCATCAAATGCGGGTGAAGGAGGATGATATTCCAAAGATTGATTTTAGGACGTGTTATGGTCATAACGAGTTTATGGTTATGCCGTTTGGGTTGACTAACGCACCAGCTGTGTTCATGGACCTCATGAACCGAGTGTGTGGACCATACCTTGACAAGTTTGTCATTGTTTTCATCGATGACATACTTATTTACTCAAAGAATGACCAGGAGCACGATGAACATTTGAGAAAAGTGCTAGAGTTGTTAAGGAGAAAAAAACTGTACGCTAAGTTTTCAAAGTGTGCATTTTGGTTGGAAGAAGTTCAATTCCTCGGTCATATAGAGAACAAAGAAGGTATTCAGGTGGATCCAGCAAAGATTGAAACCGTTGAAAAGTGGGAAACCCCAAAAACTCCGAAGCAAATACGACAATTTTTAGGATTAACTGGTTACTACAGAAGGTTCATCTAAGATTTTTCCAGAATAGCAAAACCCTTGACTGCATTAACGCATAAAGGGAGAAAATTTGAATGGAAGGATGAACAAGAGAAAGCGTTTCAATTGTTAAAGAAAAAGTTAACTACGGCACCGATATTGTCATTACCTGAAGGGAATGATGATTTTGTGATATATTATGATGCCTCAAAGCAAGGTCTCGGTTGTGTATTAATGCAACGAACGAAGGTAATTGCTTATGCATCTAGACAATTGAAGATTCATGAGCAGAATTATACGACACATGATTTGGAATTAGGCGCGGTTGTTTTTGCATTAAAGACTTAGAGGCACTACTTATATGGGGTCAAAAGTATTATATATATACCGACCACAAAAGTCTTCAACACATATTTAATCAGAAACAAGAGGCAGCGCAGGTGGATTGATTTGTTGAATGATTACGACTTTGATATTCGTTACCACCCGGGGAAGGCAAATGTGGTAGCCGACGCCTTGAGCAGAAAGGACAGAGAACCCATTCGAGTAAAAGCTATGAATATAATGATTCACAATAACCTTACTACTCAAATAAAGGAGGCGCAACAAGGAGTTTTAAAAGAAGGAAACTTAAAGGATGAAATACCCAAAGGATCGGAGAAGCATCTTAATATTTGGGAAGACGGAACCCGGTAAAGGGCTGAAAGAATTTGGGTACCAAAATTTGGAGATATGAGAGAAATAGTACTTAGAGAAGCTCATAAAACCAGATACTCAATACATCCTGGAACGGGGAAGATGTACAAGGATCTTAAGAAACATTTTTGGTGGCCGGGTATGAAAGCCGATGTTGCTAAATATGTAGGAGAATATTTGACGTGTTCTAAGGTCAAAGATGAGCATCAGAAACCATCAGGTCTACTTCAACAACCCGAAATCCCAGAATGGAAATGGGAAAACATTACCATGGATTTCATCACTAAATTGCCAAGGACTGCAAGTGGTTTTGATACTATTTGTGTAATAGTTGATCGTCTCACCAAATCAGCACACTTCCTGCCAATAAGAGAAGATGACAAGATGGAGAAGTTTTCTCAACTGTATTTGAAGGAAGTCGTCTCCAAACATGGAATACCAATCTCTATTATCTCTGATAGGGATGGCAAATTTATTTCAAGATTCTGGCAGACATTATAGCAAGCATTAGGAACTCGTATAGACATGAGTACTGCCTATCATCCACAAACTGATGGGCAGAGTGAAAGGATGATACAAACGCTTGAAGACATGCTACGAGCATGTGTTATTGATTTCGGAAACCGTTGGGATCGACATCTACCGTTAGCAGAATTATCCTACAACAACAGCTACCATTCAAGCATTGAGATGGCACCATTTGAAGCACTTTATGATAGAAATTGTAGGTCTCCAATTTGTTGGAGTGAAGTGGGGGATAGACAGATTACGGGTCCGGAGATAATACAAGAAACTACCGAGAAGATCATCCAAATTCAACAACGGTTGAAAATCGCCCAAAGTCGACAAAAGAGCTACGCTAACATTAAAAGAAAAGATATAGAATTTGAAATTGGAGAGATGGTCATGCTTAAAGTTGCACCTTGGAAAGGCTTTGTTCGATTTGGTAAACGAGGAAAATTAAATCCAAGGTATATTGGACCATTCAAGATTATTGATCGTGTCGGACCAGTAGCTTACCAACTTGAGTTACCTCAATAACTCGTGGCTGTACATAACATTTTCCACGTCTCGAATTTGAAGAAATGTTTTGCTAAATAAGATCTCACTATTCCGTTAGACGAAATCCAAATCAACGAAAAACTTCAATTCATCGAAGAACCCGTCGAAATAATGGATCGTGAGGTTAAAAGACTTAAACAAAACAAGATACCAATTGTTAAGGTTCAATGGAATGCTCGTAGAGGACCCGAGTTCACCTGGGAACGAGAAAATCAGATGAAGGAGAAATACCCGCACTTATTTCCAGAAGATACGTCAACACCTCCAACTGCTTAAAATTTCGGGACGAAATTTATTTAACGGGTAGGTACTGTAGTGACCCGAACTTTTACATGTTTATATATATTAAATGAAATTGATATTTATATGATAAAGTGTTTCCAACATGTTAAGCAATCAAACTTTTTAAGACTTGATTAACTGAAATAGGTTTCATATAGACAATAGACCACCCAAGTTGACCGGTGATTCACGAACGTTAAAACTTGTAAAAACTATATGATGACATATATATGGATATATATATAGTTAACATGATATTATGATAAGTGAGTATCTCATTAGGTATGTTAACAACGAGTGATATACATAAAAATGAGTTTATTGAATTAAGAAACTCGAAACGATATATATATAACGATTATCGTTATAACAACGTCTTACTAAATACATATGAATCATATTAAGATATTGTTACCCTATGTTTAAATATGATAAATGATAAGTAAAATATCATTAAGTGTATTAACAATGAACTACATATGTAAAAGCAAGACTACTAACTTAAGGATTTCGAAACGAGTCATAAATGTAACGATTATCGTTGTAACGACATTTAAATGTATATATATCATATTAAGATATATTAATACATCATAATATCATGATAATGTAATAATTTAACATCTCATTAGATATTATAAACAATGGGTTAACAATATTTAACAAGATCGTTAACTTAAAGGTTTCAAAACAACACTTACATGTAACGACTAACGATGACTTAACGACTCAGTTAAATGTATATACATGTAGTGTATTATGTTGTAATAATACACTTTTGGAAGACTTCAAGACACATATCAAAGTACTTCTATTTAACAAAAATGCTTACAATTACATTCTCGTTCAAATTCATCAACAATTCTACTCGTATGCAACCGTATTCGTACTCGTACAATACCCAGCTCCTAGACGTATATTCTTGATGTGTGCGAGGTAGTATACGAAATAGTTATATTTTTATTGCAAAATACTATTAAATACGATACAATTTTACACAAGTTATTTATTTGTTTATAGAGTGGATATACCTAAACCTTGCTACAACACTTATAGGCAGTGTACCTAATCGTACAGTAGTGTAGTTTTTAGTAAGTTCGGTTCGTTCCGCAGGGAGCTAGCCAAGTTTAACGCTATATTTTTAAACTATATTTGTATATATATATATATATATATATATATATATATATATATATATATATATATATATATATATATATATATATATATGTGTATATATATATATATATGTATATATATGTATATGTATATATATATATATATATATGTATATATATATATATGTATATATTTATATATATATATATATATATATATATATATATATATATATATATATATATATATATATAAGTAATATTATTATTATTATAAAAGGGGTTTTTTACCGTTTAATGACTCGTTTGTCGATTTTATATCTTAAGTCGCAATTAAAACCTAATGTAAAATATTAAATATATAAATGACTTAATTTAAAGCGTAAAGTAAATAACAATAATAAAAGTGCAATAATTTAAAGTGCGATAAATAAAATGACGATAAATAAAATTGCGATAATTAAAAAGTACGATAATTGAAAATGCAATAAGATATAAAATAAAGGAATTATGCTTATTTAAACTTCCGTAATCATGATGTTCAACATGTTGATTTTAATTTATTACCATGGGTTAATTGTCCTTTGTCCTGGATTATTCGATATGTCCATATGGTTTTGTCCATAATAGTCCATCAGTTATAAATATAAAGTGCGAGAGTCCTCGTCAAATTATCCTTATTCCCGAAGTCAAATATTCCAACTAATTGGGGATTCGAACTGTAACAAGGTCTTAATACTTTGTTTAATGAATACACCAGGTTATCGACTGCGTGTAATCCTAGGTTTCAATACTTTGTTAACAATTACACCAATTACCCTTGAATGTAATCCACCCCTGTTTCAATGAGTCCATTGACTATTAATCCATCCCCGTGTCCGGTAAAATGAACAATTATTGGTATTTATAGATATCCCGCCCACCGTACCCAATTAAGCGTATGTGGTTATTTATAGATACGTCGAATTGTAATATTTAATATTAAATTAACGAGGTATCGTTTAGTTAATATAAAACCCATTAATAGCCCATAGTCTAATTTCTACAAGTGTCGTTCTTTTGTCCAAACCCCAATTATGGTACAAAGCCCAATAACCCCGTCTTTAATATTTAGCCCAACATCATGATTACTTCGGCTTAAATAAGCATAATAATAACTTAGCTACTAGACATTAATTTAAAAAGGTTGAACATAACTTACAATGAGTATTAATAGTGTAGCGTTACACGGATAGAATTTCGACTTACAAACTTAAAACATTCGCCACTATAACCTTATTATTATTAAACTTAAATTAAAATTAAAATTATAAAATATAAATATAAATATATCGTAGATAGATAGATAGAAAAAGGTGTGAGTGAAATCGATCAGAATGCGCGGCCTTTTATAGGCCCACTTTGAACTGTTGAGCTCCGCGAGTGCGGAGGTTTTCTTCATCACAGCTCCGCGAGTGCGGAGCTCTGGATTCCAGCTCATCTCTTGATTAAAACGTGGGCTGCTTAAAAATATAATATATAATAATATATATAATTAATTATATATTATATTATATTCTTGTGCATAGTTGACTTGTAATTTTTGGTCCGTTGCGTCGCGCGCTGAAAGTTGGTTCATGTCTCGGTTCCGGATTTTCGAACGCCTTTTCGTATAATTTAATATCCTGTACTTTGCATTTCACGGCTTGTACTCTTGTAACTTTTAGACGTTTCTCATCAATAATTTGAACCACTTGGATTGTACTTTGTACTTTTTAGCTTTTTGGTCATTTGCGTCTTCAATTCGTCAAATCTGTCTTTTGTCTTCACCTTTTATTATTTAAACGAATATAACTTGTAAATAGAACAACTGCAACTAAAAGCTTGTCTTTCTTGAAGGATAATGCTATGAAATATATGTTCGTTTTTAGCATTATCAAATATTCCCACACTTGAGTGTTGTTTGTCCTCAAGCAATATAGATCTTGAATAAAACTTTACTAGAATCACTTCTTTATTCTTCACACTTTGTACATCAGTGATTTCAATACGGCGGTTTTGAACAATGATGGTAACGATGTGGTTTACAGTCTTACATGACTATAAAAATTTAGATCCGTTAGGAAATTGGATCTTTATGAAAACATTTAATCTTTTGAAAATTCAATCTAGTTTTTACCCTAGATAAGTTTTCTGGAATAACCCTTCATCGGTGTTTGCAAATTGTTTTTGTGGGTTTCAAATTTGAAAATTTTAGCTCAAAACTTATGGTTTTGTGTCACCCACTTGCTAACCTTGTATTGAGAAAGCAACACGTCCAGTATACTTACTCCGTATATTACCTTTTGGTAAACTACCGTCAGGTTGTAAAGGAAAGCGTTGAATAAGCAACCGTTAAGGCAATGTCCCGTTACATGCTTTTGATTATGGTCTATATCGTGTCGGATGCAATTACTATCCTTGGTAGGAGCAATAGTAAATATCACCCTATAATTTTTCGGTCTGGCACAAGGTCCTGTCTTCGATCATGCTATGCAACCACCATTCTTACGATTGACACCCAATTTGGTTCAGGTGACCTAATGAATTTCAGGTGAATTCTTAGGATTTTACGTTCAATGGTAATGAACGCATTGAAAATAGGTTTTTAGAAAACAAATTGGTTTGTAATTTGATCAAAATATTTTCTCGTTCAAGCTCGAGTTTAGATATCATTGAATTCCATGAGTTTTAATTCTCAATCTTTAAGGTCAATCTCAAGGATGGAGTAATATCAGTCTTAAAAGCTGATTTTTGATCTTTTTAAGGAGATTATCCTTTCTGGGGATCTAATTCATTAGTCTTATAAGCTAATTTGCACGGTGCCCCCATTGTACGAGACAGATCCTCTCATGGTTAGGATAAGTCTGACCACTTGGCGACCCTGTTTGATGCTGAGGTCCGTGGATTTTCAGCTGATTTTTGAGAAAACTTTTCAAGGTTTTTCGTAGACTCTACAACTGGTCTGGACGATAACTTTCTGACCTAAATCAAGAAGCGCATGTATTTTTCTCGAAAGACTTTACTTCCTTTTAAATCAAGTGGCACATTTCTTTCAAATATATTATAAGAAATCGGGTAAAACTGATAAAATTTGTCCAAAACAAAAGTATTTTTAATTATTTATACAAAAATATGTGATATATGTTTTAAATAACTTGGTAAATTTTTCCCACACTTGGCTTTTATTTTTCTTTCTTTGCCTTTTTATTTTTCTCTATTCCATTTTAAATGAATTCAAGTGTTTTAGGTTGTTTCTCAATTTATGACCTTTTCGAGGTAACAATAATTTCGGTGTTAACACCTAGTTTTATCGTTCATAAATATGTATAAATATGATTTTGAATTCATTTATTTGAAAATTTTTAAAAATTTTACTAGAATTGGGTAGTCAGTATATAAGACTAGGGCTGTTCTTTATTATCAGAGAGCATTAGATTCTAATACAACTACTGCGTTACTAGTATTTTTAATGGTAACCAAGTGTTTAAATTAAAATATTAAAACCCGAAAGAATTTAATCTCTTCCCACACTTAAGATCTTGCAATGCCCTCATTTGCAAGAAATCAGTAGCAATTTAAATTATTGAGGGTGATTAGAGTAGAAAAGTGATTAACTTGTCATTTTTAAGTGTTGTTTTAAAAGCAATGATTTTTTTTTAAATGTTTTTGGCATACTTTAAATCAATAAAATTAAAAATAATAATAATAAAATTTCACGTCCCACCCTCGGGTAAAGCAATTTCTGTTTCATAACAGTCTTCAACTCACGACGAATTTTAAATATCAAATTTTTAACTTAATGAAAGAAAGTAAATTTTTGTTTTTAAATTCACACCAAACTTAAATTAAAAATGCATAAAATTAAAAATTCATATTAATAACTTATATTGAAAATATTAATTTTTAAAATATTTAAAAACTTAAATATATTGATTTAAAAAGATTTACAATAATAATTTAATATTTATATATTTAATTTTAAAAACAAGGTAAAAATAAAATTAAAAATCTTTTTGGTCTTTTATCCCACTTTAATCAATCAAATATTATCAAAAATATACGCCCCTCTTTTGGGTAAAGTAATTTTGGCTATTTTACCTAGTTTTACTCCTGACTAATTTGTGAAATATTTTGGATTGATTGATTAAAGATATTTATACCTTAAGAATAAACGGTAAATTTCGCAGTGATGTAATAAATTTTTGTATGATATCAATAATTTCGGTTTCGCATACCTAATTTTATTGAATATCAATTTAATACTTTATAGCGAACGATTCCGCGTTTATTATCAAAAGGTTAAAAGCAATAAATAAAAACAAATAAAAATTGTACATACTTACCTATGAGATAGAATTCTCATAGACCTACTTTAGCCGACTCATAGGAGAGTCGTGTGATTTGATTTTCCATAGCTACATAAGCGTAACCTCGATTCTTCAATAACTTTTCTTCTAAACATATGAACGGTCCTTCTCTGCATAGAGTAACAAATTCGGTATTTGAATATGTTTGATTGTTCGAACATTTACCTTCGTGTGTCCATTTTCCGCATTTATGACATCTTTCAAGGTGTCGTGCTTTTCTTTTTGTTGCGGATTTTGATTTTCCTTTACCAAAATGTGTCTTATGATGATCTTTCCTGAGTTCTTTTCTCACTTCGTCCATTTTTCCTCTTATGAATGATACCAGTTAATTCGGAAAGATGTTATTATTACGTTTAGTAATCATAGCATGTAGTAGTAGACCATGGTTCAGATCAAAGGAATTCTTCATCTCGTAAAACCTAAAAGAAATGAAAATTCAGAATGGAGGGAGAAGACTAGTTCTTTAGGGTCTGCTAGGGAAAGACCATTCCGATTCCATTCTCGAGAACTACACAAAAATAGAAAATCTAACTCTAACATAAATATATATTATCCTTAAAAGATTTAATTCTCCCACAATTAGTTAGCTGTGGTGTCGAAATTGTGATTAACTTCGTTTTCAATTGAACTATCAACAACTTGTATATCTCTGACTTTTGCTTCAAGCCAATTGTTGGTTTCCTCTGTAACTTTCACAAATTCAACTAACATTGCCTTTTCTTTAGGCGAAAAATTGGATACTAATCGATTACATAACTTAAAGTTCCCCTTAATCCTAGCATCTTGAATCCGTTTATAAAGTTTCTTCGTTGAACTGTCAAAAACGGGTTCATCTAATTTCGTATCAACAATGGGGTTCTTTGTTATCGGGTTATTATTAGGTGTTTCTTCATCTTCCCCACACTTAGGCATTTTTATTGGTTCAACAGTTTTGGTTGGCGGAGATCTAAATTTTCGGTTCACAAAGGTAACCGATTTGTCACCATCCCTTAGTGTCATTCTACCTTCTCTTACCTCAAAGAACGCCGCGGTGGTTGCTAAAAATGGGCGACCTAAAATTAGAGGAATATCAAGGTCTTTCTCTATATTAATAACTATGAAGTTTGCAACAAAGGTCAAACTTCCCACTTTAACAAGCAAATTATTGGCTATTCCAACCGGGTGTTTAATGGTTTGATCAAATAATTGAACACCTATTCTGGTTGGTCTTAGTTTACCCACACCTAATCTTTTGTACAAGGAAAGAGGCATAACATTTGCACTTACTCCTAAATCTGCGAGTCCATTATACATAGCACTATCATTAAGCAAGCAAGAAATGATAAATTCACCAGGGTCTCCTACTTTAGTAAGTAGAGTTGGTTTGTTAACCTTTTCCGGGTGATCATTTCTTGGTTCTTTCACTTCTACTTGAACTTCTTATTCACATTTTTCTTCGTTTCTTGGAATGGGAGGTGTATATAGAAATTCTTCTTCATCTCTCCAATTTGAAGCTTCCCCATCTTCCAATTTTGGTTTTTCATATGTTGTTGATAACATATTTATGTTTTCATTCTGAGGGTTTTCTTGGGTGGTGAAATTATGATTGACTTCATTGTCAACTTCCATCGGACCATGTATGTAATGTTTAACTCTGTGACCATTAACTTTAAATTTAATCCCATTTGAATTTATTAACTCTATTGTTTCGTATGGAAAAACTCTTTTGACTATGAATGGTCCAGACTATCTTGATTTCAATTTTCCAGGAAATAGCTTGAATCGTGAATTGAAAAGAAGGACTCTGTCTCCTTCCTTAAATTCTTTTAAACTTCTGATTCTTTTATCATGCCATTTCTTCGTTCTTTCCTTATAGATTAACGAATTTTCATATGCTTCATGTCTTAACTCTTCTAATTCGTTTATTTGACTTAATCGTAGACGTTCGGCTTCATGTAAATCAAAATTACATGTCTTCAAAGCCCAAAATGCTTTGTGCTCAATTTCTACTGGAAGGTGACATGCTTTTCCGTAAACGAGTTTAAAAGGTGTGGATCCAATTGGAGTTTCGTAGGCTGTTCTAAAAGCCCAGAGTGCATCCTCCAATTTCATGGACCATTCCTTTGGATTTGATCCTACAGTTTTCTCTAGAATACATTTTAAAGCTCGGTTGGTATTTTCAACTTGTCCACTTGTTTGTGGATGATAAGCGGTTGAGATTTTATGAGTTACTCCATATCTTTTGAGAACTTTCTCAAGTTGATTATTACAAAAATGAGTACCCCGATCACATATTAAAGCTTTCGGTATTCCAACCTTGCAAAATGACGTTTTAAGAAGTTGACTACAACTCGTGCATCGTTAGTTGGGAGAGCTTGTGCTTCCGCCCATTTAGATACATAATCAATGGCAACGAGAATGTAGAGATTATTATGTGATTTTGGAAATGGACCCATAAAGTCAATACCCCAAACGTCAAATACTTCACATACTTGAATGACATTTTGTGGTATTTCATCACGTTGACTTATTTTTCCGGCCTTTTGACAAGCATCACATGATTTACAAAGAAGGTGTGCGTCTTTGAAAATTGTAGGCCAATAGAATCCAGCTTCGTAAGCTTTTCTTGCTGTGAGTTGAGGCCCATAATGTCCTCCTGTTGGTCCTGTGTGACAATGGTTTAAGATTTGACTGGTTTCATCCCCGAATATACATAGGCATATTATTCCATCGGGACAACTTTTAAACAAATGTGGATCTTCCCAAAAATAGGGTTTTATATCACTAAAGAATTTCTTTCGTTTTTGGTATGACAACCCTTTTTCAAGAAATCCACATACTAAGTAGTTTGCATAATCTGCAAACAATGGAATTTCATTATAATCAATCTTCAAAAGATATTCATCAGGAAAGTTATCTTGTATAGCCGATTCATTTAGAACTTCTAATTCGGGATTTTCAAGACGAGAAAGATGATCAGCGGCGAGATTTTCTGCTCCCTTTTTGTCTCGGATTTCAATATCGAAATCTTGTAAGAGTAAGATCCAACGGATTAATCGTGGTTTAGCATCTTGTTTTGAAAATAGGTATCTAAGAGCAGAATGGTCGGTATAGACCACCGTTTTAGCTAGAATGAGATATGGACGAAATTTGTCAAAAGCAAAGACAATAGCAAGGAGTTCTGTTTCAGTAGTTGTGTAATTCGTTTGTGCTCCTTGTAACGTCTTACTAGCGTAATAAATATGTTGAAATCGTTTTTCATTCCTTTGTCCTAAAACGGCTCCCATTGCAAAATCACTTGCATCGCACATCAGTTCAAATGGTAGATTCCAATTTGGAGTTATCATGATTGGCGAATTAGTGAGTTTTTCTTTAAGAATATTAAAAGATTTGATGCATTCATCCGAAAAGATGAATGGAGCATCCTTTTCTAGGAGTTTATTCATAGGAGTGGCAATTTTAGAAAAATCTTTTATGAAACGTCAGTAAAAGCCAGCATGCCCTAGAAAACTCCTAACTCCTCTAACATTGGTGGGATATGGAAGTTTAACAATTACATCTACTTTAGCTCTATCCACTTCAATTCCTTCCTTTGAAATTTTATGACCAAGAACGATGCCTTCTTTAACCATGAAATGGCATTTCTCCCAATTAAGAACTAGATTTGATTGCTCGCATCTAATAAGCATTCGTTCATGATTAACTAGACATGTTTCAAAATTATCACAGAAGACTGAAAAGTCATCCATGAAAACTTCCACGCATTCTTCTATCATGTCGTGAAAAATCGCCATTATGCACCTTTGAAAGGTTGCAGGGGCGTTGCAAAGTCCAAATGGCATGCGTTTGTAAGCAAAAGTACCATAAGGGCACGTGAATGTGGTTTTCTCTTGGTCCTCGGGTGCGATTGGAATTTGAAAGTATCCGGAAAAACCGTCAAGAAAACAATAGTAACTATTCCCGGCTAATCTTTCCAACATTTGATCAATGAAAGGTAAGGGAAAGTGATCTTTTCTGGTGGCGTCATTTAATTTTCTATAATCAATACAGACACGCCATCCTGTTACAGTCCTAGTAGGAATAAGCTCATTTTTTTCATTTGTGATGACAGTCATGCCACCCTTCTTAGGTACGCATTGAACTGGGCTTACACATGGACTATCAGAGATTGGGTAAATTAAACATGCATCTAGCAGTTTAATAATTTCTTTCTTAACAACATCTTTCATATTAGGATTTAGTCTTCATTGGTGTTGCACATAGATTTTATGACCTTCTTCCATAAGGATTTTATGTGTGCAATACGAAGGACTTATGCCTTTAATATCATGAATATTCCATGCAATAGCTGGTTTATGAGCTTTTAGCACAGAAATGAGTTGAGATTTTTCATTTTTCGTAAGAGAAGATGATATTATTACAGGTAATTCGAATTCACCATGTAAATAAGCGTATTCCAAATGGTTTGGAAGTGGTTTTAACTCTAATGTCGGTGGTTCTTCTATCGATGATTTGTATCGATATCTGTCTTCCTCTTTTAGCATTTGAAGTTCTTCTGTTGTTGGTTCGTATTCATTAACCATAAGTGTAGCTAACAATTCAGCTTCATCAATTGGTTCAGTTCCTTCTCCTAAAGAACATTCTCATGTTCCTTGTAATTCTGGAAATTCTTCTAACAATTCTACTTGTGAATCTATAGTTTGAATGTAATAACATGTATCATCTGCAGATTGCGGTTGTTGCATGGCTCTATCAACAGAAAAGGTAACACTCTCGTCCTCTATACTTAGGGTCAGTTTCTTACCAAACACGTCTATTATTGCTTTAGCCGTGTTTAAGAATGGTCTTCCTAATATGAGAGGAACTCGAGAATCTTCTTCCATGTCCAGAATAACAAAATCTACTGGAAATACTAAAGTACCAACTTTAACTAGCATGTTCTCCATTATCCCTCTAGGATATTTTACTGAATGATCGGCTAGTTGTATGCTTATTCGTGTTGGTTTCAATTCTCCAAGGTCTAGTTTAGCGTATAGTGAATACGGCATTAAATTTATACTAGCACCTAAGTCTGCCAATGCTTCTATTGAACTAAGACTACCCAGAAAACATGGAATTGTGAAACTTCCTGGATCAGAGAGTTTTTCTAGTAGTTTATTCAATAGCACTGTAGAACAATTAGCATTCATAGTAACAGCCAAGAGTTCTTCCATTTTCTTTCTATTTATGATTAGATATTTTAAGAATTTAGCATATCTAGGCATTCCTGAAATCACATCAATGAAAGGAAGATTGACATTTATTTGTTTAAACATATCCAAGAATTTGGATTGCTCGGCTTCAAGTCTTTCTTTTCTCATTTTACTTGGGTAAGGAAGCGGTGATTGGTATGGTTTAATATAAGGTTTAGCCTTAACTATGTTATCTTCATTAACCTTTTCAATTGTAGGTTCTGTTTCCTTGTCTTGCTCAGATTGTGGTTCTTGTGGAGTAGGAATAGAGTCATCAGAAATTACAGGTATTTCAGGTGGTTTAAGTGTAATACCACTTCTCGTGGTAATGGCTTTAGCTGTTTCATTCTGGGGGTTAGCATTTGTATCGCTAGGTAGACTCCCCAGTTTTCTTTCACCTATCAACCTTGCTAGGTTGCTCACTTCTTGTTCCAGATTTTGAATTGAAGCTTGTTGATTTCTAAATGCTTGAGCATTTTATTCATTAGTTTGTTTTTGAGATGTGAAAAACTGCATTTGAGATTCAACTAGCTTCGACATCATATCTTCTAAATTTAGCTTTTTATCATCGGTTTGTGGTGGTTTATTTGGGAAAATAGGTCTTTACTGATTGTAAGTATTATTAGATACTTGTTGATTGCTACGACCTTGTTGGTTGTTGTATGGAACATTTCGGTTATAATTCTGATTTTGATTGTAGTTTGGTCTTGGCGGTTGATAATTATTCTGATAATTATTTCCAGGCCTTTGGTTCATATATGAAACATTCTCTCTTTGTTCCATTGTTTGTTCAATACTGAGACAATCTTTTGTCAAATGTGATCCTCCACACTGCTCACAACTAATTCGTATAGCGTGAATATCTTTAGTCATCTTTTCCATTCGTCTCTCGAAAGCATCTATCTTTGCCGACATGGAATCAAAGTCATGGCTAGAGTCGGCTCTAGCCGCTTTAGATGATCTAACGATATCTTTTTCTTGATGCCACTCATGTGAGTGGGAAGCAGTGTTATCAATAATTTTGTAAGCTTCAGTTGCGGTTTTCTTCATAATGGAACCACCAGCTGCTATGTCGATGTCTTTTCGTGTAGTAATATCGCTTCTTTGATAGAATATTTGTATTATTTGATAAGTGTCTAAACCATGTTGCGGACATCCTCTCAACAACTTTCCAAATCTTGTCCACGCCTCATATAAAGTTTCATTTGGCTTTTGTGTGAACGTAACTATTTCTCCTTGAAGTCTCACGGCTTTAGATGCCGGAAAGAATTGTTTAAGAAATTTTTCAACTAAAACATCCCATGTATCAATAGCCCCTTCAGGTAACGATTCTAACCAATCTTTGGCTTCTCCCTTTAAAGTCCAGGGAAATAACATGAGATAGATCTGTTCATCCTCAACTTCTCTAATTTTGAATAGTGTACAGATCCTATTAAAGGTACGAAGATGTTCGTTTGGATCTTCCTTCGGCGCACCACTAAATTGGCATTGATTAGTTACCATGTGTAGGATTTGTCCTTTGATTTCATAATCTGGCGCATTAATTTTTGGTTGAGTAATTGCGTGACCTTGGCCAGTGCGTTTAGCTCTCATTCGGTCTTCCATACTTAGAGGTTCCAGATTTTCCATGATTGAAATTGTTAAATCTGAATCACTAGAGGATTCTGACTTAATGGTTTCTTCCTCGACAATCTCTGGATGAGTGATTAGTGGTTCAGGATCTCTGAATTGTCCCTGAATATCCTCCGGATTCTCAATTGTGAGGTCGGGTTCAAAAAATGGATTATCGGAAATTTGAATTGGATTACTTGGTCGACTAGATGACGATTCTAAAGAAAAATCAACGGCGACAATATTGGCTAGATGTCTTGATCGAGTTACAGGTGGTGAACGTATGAAAGGTGGTGAACGTTTTGCTCGGTGCATTCACTGAATGTCCTATTAGTTATAAAAGATAAAAATTATATAAGTTATCAATTTAATAGACTTTTCTGATTTTGCCCACGTTTCGAATAACCAATAGATGCAGCAGGTAGCCAGGACCCTTTAAATCGGAAGCCCACAACTCGCCACTAACAAATCCAACTATTACTACGAACCAGAAAATTTTGGATGTCTATTAATTTAACCGCTTAAAATAATTTTTCGTCGAAGTTTAAAGAAGATAAAGAAAATTCTATGTTCTAAAAACTAGAGCGTTGAGAAATAAGAAAGAAAAAGAGTGCGTCGAAAAACGTCAAAAAATAAAAGGTCGAAAAATAATAATAAGAAAGTAAAGCGTCGAAACTTAAAAGTCTAAAAACTAAAAATTAAAACTTACGACTAAATGTATTAAAGCTTAAAAAGAATTCTATATCCAAAATGGCAATAACTTAAAAAGGCACTAAAACTTTATTTAAAACTAAAGCGATAAACAACGTCGTAAAATTCTAAGGCGTCTAAATCTTAAAAAAAGCACTTAAGGGATTTTACGGCAAAGCGTAAAAATCTAAAAATGAAAATAACTACGGCAAAAACTAACTTAAAACTAATTACGAATGATAAAAATACAAATTACGATTAAACGATTAAAAATATACAAAATTTAAAAATAAAACTAAAGTTATAAAAAATATAATTTTTATAAAAATATAATTTTTATATTAATATTTAATAAAAGTATTAATTTTATATATTAATCAAACTTATTTAAAACGTAAATATACAAATTTAATTAAAACTAAAATTAATTATTAAACAACTAAACCCTAATTATTATTAATTAATTATAATTAAAATTATATAAACCCTAACTGTGTAATTAATGCGTACCAGGTCAGGCGTGTCAGAATGCCCCGCGAGTGCTGATTTCTGCAGCCCAATAACTCCGCGAGTGCGGAGGATGCAGATTCAGATGATGTGCAAGTTCAAATTACGTAGGTTCAGTTTTTTTTTTGTTTTTTTTTAAATTATAATTTTTTGTTTTGTTTTTTTATAAAATATAACTTAAATAAAACTTATATTTTAACTATTACTTATTAGATTTTTATAATTCTAAAAAAAATTAAACTTTTTAATTAAAACACCTAAATAGATATATATATATTTTTTTATGTTTTTATATTTTTGTTTTTAATATTTAAAACTTATATTTTTACAAAAATAGATTAAAACTTAATAAAAATCTTTTTTTTATAGCGTTTCGCTTCGGCGTTGAATTTTTCCCCGGCAGCGGCGCCAAAAATACTTGATGTGTGCTAGGTAGTATACGAAATAGTTATATTTTTATTACGAAATACTATTAAATACGATAAAATTTTACACAAGTTATTTATTTATTTATAGAGTGGATATACCTAAAACTTGCTACAACACTTATAGGCAGTGTACCTAATCGTACAGTAGTGTAGTTTTTAGTAAGTCCGGTTCGTTCCGCAGGGAGCTAGCCAAGTTTAACGCTATATTTTTAAACTATATATATATATATATATATATATATATATATATATATATATATATATATATATATATATATATATATATATATATATATATAAGTAATATTATTATTATTATAAAAGGGGGTTTTTACCGTTTAATGACTCGTTTGTCGATTTTATATCTTAAGTCGCAATTAAAACCTAATGTAAAATATTAAATATATAAATGACTTAATTTAAAGCGTAAAGTAAATAACAATAATAAAAGTGCAATAATTTAAAGTGTGATAAATAAAATGACGATAAATAAAATTGCGATAATTAAAAAGTACGATAATTAAAAATGCAATAAGTTATAAAATAAAGGAATTATGCTTATTTAAACTTCCGTAATCATGATGTTCAACATGTTGATTTTAATTTATTACCATGGGTTAATTGTTCTTTGTCCTGGATTATTCGATATGTCCATACGGTTTTGTCCATAATAGTCCATCAGTCATAAATATAAAGTACGAGAGTCCTCGTCAAATTATCCTTATACCCGAAGTCAAATATTCCAATTAATTGGGGATTCGAACTGTAATAAGGTCTTAATACTTTGTTTAATGAATACACCAGGTTATCGACTGCGTGTAATCCTAGGTTTCAATACTTTGTTAACAATTACACCAATTACCCTTGAATGTAATCCACCCCTGTTTCAACGAGTCCATTGACTATTAATCCATCCCCGTGTCCGGTAAAATGAACAATTATTGGTATTTATAGATATCCCGCCCACCGTACCTGATTAAGCGTATGTGGTTATTTATAGATACGTCGAATTGTAATCTTTAATATTAAATTAACGAGGTATCGTTTAGTTAGTATAAAACCCATTAATAGCCCATAGTCTAATTTCCACAAGTGTCGTTCTTTTGTCCAAACCCCAATTATGGTACAAAGCCCAATAACCCCGTCTTTAATATTTAGCCCAATATCATGATTACTTCGGCTTAAATAAGCATAATAATAACTTAGCTACTAGACATTAATTTAAAAAGGTTGAACATAACTTACAATGAGTATTAATAGCGTAGCGTTACACGGACAGAATTTCGACTTACAAACTGAAAACATTCGCCACTATAACCTTATTATTATTAAACTTAAATTAAAATTAAAATTATAAAATATAAATATAAATATATCGTAGATAGATAGATAGAAAAAGGTGTGAGTGAAATCGATCAGAATGCGCGGCCTTTTATAGGCCCACTTTGAACTGTTGCGCTCCGCGAGTGCGGAGGTTTTCTTCATCACAGCTCCGTGAGTGCGGAGCTCTGGATTCCAGCTCATCTCTTGATTAAAACGTGGGCTGCTTAAAAATATAATATATAATAATATATAATTAATTATATAATATATTATATTCTTGTTCATAGTTGACTTGTAATTTTTGGTCCGTTGCGTCGCGTGCTGAAAGTTGGTTCATGTCTCGGTTCCGGATTTTCGAACGCCTTTTCGTATAATTTAATATCTTGTACTTTGCGTTTCATGGCTTGTACTCTTGTACTACCTCCGTCTCATTCCAATAGTCCACAGATAAAAAATACGCAGTTTTAGGAAATCCCACTAACTTCATTTCTCCACCAATGAAATATCTTCTTTCCCCACATCCACCAATAAAATATCTTCTTTTCTTTCTATTTATGGAAGTGGACTATTAATTTGGGACAGCCCAAAATGGAATACTGGACTATTGGAATGAGACGGAGGTAGTAACTTTTAGACGTTTCTCATCAATAATTTGAACCACTTAAATTGTACTTTATACTTTTTAGCTTTTTGGTCATTTGCATCTTCAATTCGTCGAATCTGTCTTTTGTCTTCACCTTTTATTATTTAAACGAATATAACTTGTAAATAGAACAACTACAACTAAAAGCTTGTCTTTCTTGAAGGATAATGCTATGAAATATATGTTCGTTTTTAGCATTATCAATACTATTGGTATATACACATAATAATTCCGCTCTTAGCAGCCCTAGATAGTCAACAAACATGTGGAACCAACAATTAGACAACTAGCATGACTTATGAGCAAAGAAACAAAAAAAAGAACTCCTTTTAACCCTATTTACCTTCACCACTCACCACCTACTCCATTTCACTTCCAATTTTCTTCCCAATTCTCTCTCAAAACACTCACACTCTTCCATGAACGTCTAAGTTACTATTTTTCCAGCAAAAATCATCAAATACAAGCTTTGGTTATTACCTATAATTATCATAAAAATAATTACTCAAGAACACTTCCAAGTTTACAAGTTTACTTCCAAGTTTCCTAATCCATTCCAAGCAATCATCTAAGATCAAGAAACCTTTGTTATTTACAGTATGTTATCTTTCTAAATCAAGGTAATATTCATATTCAAGCTTTTATTCAATTTCTATAACTATAACTATCTTAATTCGAGTAATAATCTTACTTGAACTTGTTTTTGTGTCATAATTCTATTTCAAGAACTTCCAAGCCATCAAAGATCCTTTGAAGCTCAAGTTATTTTTTCATCATTTCCAGTAGGTTTACCTACTAAACTTGAGGTAGTAATAATGTTCATAACATCATTCGATTCATATATGTATAACTATCTTATTCGAAGATTTGAACATGTAATCACTAGAACATAGTTTAGTTAATTCTAAACTTGTTCGCAAATAAAGTTAATCCTTCTAACTTGACTTTTAAAATTAACTAAAAACATGTTCTATATCTATATGATATGCTAACTTAATGATTTAAAACCTGAAAACACGAAAAACACCGTAAAATCGGATATACGTCGTCGTAGTAACACCGCGGGCTATTTTGGGTTAGTTAATTAAAAACTATGATAAACTTTGATTTAAAAGTTGTTCTTCTGAGAAAATGATTTTTCTTATGAACATGAAACTATATCAAAAAATCATGGTTAAACTCAAGGTGAAAGTATGTTTTCCTAAATGGTCATCTAGACGTCGTTCTTTCGACTGAAATGACTACCTTTACAAAAATGACTTGTAATCTGTAGTTTTGGCTATAAACTTATACTTTTTCTGTTTAGATTCATAAACTTAAGTTCAATATGAAACCATAGCAACTTGAATCACTCAAAACGGATTTAAAATGAAGAAGTTATGGGTAATACAAGATTGGATAATTTTTCTTGTTGTAGCTACGAGAAAATTGGTAACAAATCTATATTAATCATATCCTAGTTAACTCATATTGTATTATACATGTATTCTAATATATTATGTAATCTTGGGATACCATAGACACGAATACATTGTTTTGACATATCATATCGACCCATCTATATATATATTTCGGAACAACCATAGACACTCTATATGCAGTAATGTTGGAGTTAGCTATACAGGGTTGAGGTTGATTCCAAAATATTATATATAATTTAGTTATGATCTAGCCTGAGACTTGTATACACGAGGTCGTGGATTGATTCGAGATAATATATATTGCTTTATTTTCCTGTACATCTAACTGTGGACAACTAGTTGTAGGTTACTAACGAGGACAGCTGACTTAATAAACTTAAAACATTAAAACGTATTAAAAATGTTGTAAATATATTTTGAACATACTTTGATATATATGTACATATTTTTTATAGGTTCGTGAATCGACCAGTGGCCAAGTCTTACTTCCCGACGAAGTAAAAATCTGTGAAAATAAGTTATAGTCCCACTTTTAAAATCTAATATTTTGGGATGAGAATACATGCAGTTTTATAAATGCTTTACAAAATAGACACAAGTAAATGAAACTACATTCTATGGCTGGATTATTAAACCGAATATGCCCTTTTTTAGTCTGGTAATCTAAGAATTAGGGAACAGACACCCTAATTGACGCGAATCCTAAAGATAGATCTATTGGGCCCAACGAGCCCCATCCAAAGTACCGGATGCTTTAGTACTTCGAATTCATCATGTCCGAAGGGAGTCCCGGAATGATAGGGGATATTCTATATGCATCTTGTTAAAGTCGGTTACCAGGTGTTCACCATATGAATGATTTTTATCTCTATGTATGGGATGTATATTGAAATATGAAATCTTGTGGTCTATTATTACGATTTAATAAATATATAGGTTAAACCTATAACTCACCAACATTTTTGTTGACGTTTAAAGCATGTTTATTCTCAGGTGATTATTAAGAGCTTCCGCAGTTGCATGCTAAAATATGGACAAGATTTGGTGTCAGCATGCTTGTATAATATTGTTTAAAACTGCATTTGAGATTTACTTTGTTGTAACATATTAATATTGTAAACCAATATGTATTGGTAGTGTGTAAGTGTGATATTTTAGATTATCATTTCTGGATAATCTAGGTGGTGACTTTTTAACCTTGTCGATAAAATAAAGGTTATGGTTTGTTTTAAAAACGAATGCAGCCTTTGAAAAATGTCTCATATAGAGGTCAAGCAACGAAATCAATTAATATGGAACCTTTATAATCAATATGAACGGGACATTTCAATATCCGTCAATTTTTAGGCCTCGCGGTTACTATCGTAGATTCATCGAAGGTTTCTCTTTGATTGCGCGTCCTTTGACCGCGTTAACTCACAAGGGGAAGAAGTTCATTTGGGCAACCGAGCAAGAGTCAGCATTCCAAACCCTGAAGCAGAAGTTAACCACCGCTCCTATTCTGTCCCTTCCCGAAGGCAGTGATGACTTCGTTGTGTATTGCGATGCCTCCCAACAAGGTTTTGGGTGTGTGTTGATTCAACGGAAGAAGGTTATTGCTTACGCCTCCCGAAAACTGAAGATTCACGAGAGAAACTACAAATCTCACGATCTCAAGCTTGGAGCCGTTGTCTTTGCACTCAAACTGTGGAGACACTATCTTTATGGAACCAAGAGTACCATTTTCACCGACCACAAAAGCCTCCAACACATTTTTGATCAGAAGCAACTGAATATGAGACAGCGTCGATGGATCGAGACGTTGAACGACTATGATTGTGAACTCCGTTACCATCCTGGCAAGGCAAATGTCTTAGCCGATGCCTTGAGCCGAAAGGAAAGAATGGTACCCCTTCATGTCCGAGCTCTAAACACCACCATCCACACAAATCTCAATGGCCAAATCCATGTAGCCCAAGGGGAAGCTCTCAAGGAGGAGAATATTTCTCATGAGCACTTGAACATTCTCGTCTCTCGATTTGAGGTTAAGGAAACTGGACTCCGATATTTCGCCGGAAGAATTTGGGTGCCTAGTTATGGGGACTTACTAAGCCTTATTCTCGACGAAGCCAACAAGTTAAGGTATTCGATTCATCCAGGAGCTGGTAAGATATACCACGACCTCAAGGAGCAATATTGGTGGCCAAACCTCAAGAAGAATGTTGCGACTTACGTCGGAAAGTGTTTAACTTGTTCTAAGATCAAAGCCGAACATCAGAGGCCATTCGGTTACTCCAGCAACCCTAGATCCCGCAACGGAAGTGGGAAGGAATAACAATGGACTTCATCACGAAGCTACCAAAAATGGTAGGCGGTTATGATACCATCTCGGTTATTATTGACCGTTTTACCAAATTTGCTCACTTCCTAGCCATGAAGGAAACCGATACACTGGAGAGACTGGCGCAGCTATACATAAAGGAAATTGTATCTCATCACGGTGTACCCTTATCGGTTATTTCAGATCGAGATGCCCGTTTCGCTTCTAGATTTTGGCGTTCTTTACAAGAAGCTTTGGGAACACGTTTAGATATGAGTACTGCGTATCACTCGCAAACTGAAGGACAAAGCGAATGCACGATTCAAACCTTGGAGGAGATGTTATGAGCTTATGTTATTGATTTCGAGAAAGCTTAGGAAAAGCATTTACCGCTGGCTGAATTCTCTTACAACAATAGCTATCACGCAAGCATTAAGGCCGCACCTTTCGAAGACTTGTATGGTCGCAGATGTCGTTCTATTATTTGTTGGGTCGAAGTAGGTGAAAAGCAACTCACCGAACCCGAACTCGTCCATGAAACAACCGAGAAAATTGTTCAAATTCAAGCAAGGTTCAAGACCGCCCGTGACCGTCAAAAGAGCTATGTCGACCTTAAACGTAAAGATCGCGAAATTCAAGTAGGTGACCGAGTGATGTTGAAAGTCGCACCTTGGAAAGGTGTAATCCGTTTTGGAAAGCATGGGAAGCTAAATCCGCGATATATTGGTCTTTTTGAAGTCTTGGAGCGTGTTGGACCCGTTGCTTACCGTTTGGATCTTCTAACTCAGTTGAGCGCAGTTCATCCCACTTTCCACGTGTCGAATCTGAAGAAATGTCTTGCTAAACCAGAACTTGTCATACCTCTTGAGGAGCTTACGATTGATGACAAACTCCACTTCGTGGAAGAACCTGTTGAAATTATGGACCGTGAGGTCAAAACCTTGAAACGCAACAAGATTCCAATTGTTCGAGTCCGTTGGAATGCTAAACAAGGACCCGAGTTCACTTGGGAGTGAGAGGATCAAATGAAGCAGAAATATCCTCACCTCTTCACAACTCTACCGTCTACCTCAGCTTAAAATTTCGGGATGAAATTTTCATTAACAGGTGGGTAATGTAACGACCCAACTTTTTCGACTTACTTTTGTGCTCGTTACTTTCACGAAACTGTGTATTTGTGCGTACTGTGTTGGTTTATATTATGGGATCTTATTTCATATTAATTACTTTCGTTAATATCATACAACGTGCCATTAAGTACTTAGTTATTTAACTTGATCCCCAAATGCTTTTATGACCGTTAGTGTCACTTGACGTTTAGAACGAGCTATATGTTTTGGTACACGTTTAACTTTTGTCGTAATTGGAATATTACGACTATGTAATACTAATTGTTATTTCCTAATAACAATTACTTGGATTTTTGGTTGCTTAATTACGCTTAGTAATTTACTTATGCTCACTAGTTAGTCTTGTTGGATTTTCTACCTTGTTGGACTTTAGCTCATCCTACTCTAGCTAATGGACCATTTAATTAGCCCAATTTTAAATGGATTATGACCCATTAAGATGTAGGGCAAAAACCCATTTATAATAGACAACATACTAGCATTTTTGTTAACCATTACCACACATGTTGCATGAGATCCCAACAATAAGCACCACCTTTAGACCACCACCATCCAAAAAGCAAAAAGGTGTCCCCTTGTCCCCTCCCCATACCCAAGGCCACCACCAATATCCACTATAAATACCAAGCTATTCTCATCCATTTTACACTTGATCTCATTCTCATTTTACACACACTTACTCTCTAATTTTCTCTCTAGTCTTTCTCACTCTAAAAATTGTAAGTTTTAAATTTTCTTCTTCTTCTTCTTCTTCTTCTCTAAATCACGACATCATCATCATCTTTATAAGATCAAGCTTGTTAGCTTTTTGATCTTGTTATATCTTGTAGATTCAAACTTTGATTTGAATCCTTCAAGAACATTAAAGATTCAAGCTTTCTAGCTTTGAATCTTCATTACTTTGATGGATCTAAGCTTTATAGCTTAAGATCACTTTACTTTTGTTAAAAGATCAAAATTTGTGTTTATGATCTTCATGAAACTTGAAGATCTAGCTTCATGCTTTAAGGATCTTCAAGAAATTCAAGATTCAAGCTTTCTAGCTTTGAATCTTCATTACTTTTGTTAGATCTAAGTTTTCTAACTTATGATCTCTTTTATTTTGTTAAAAGATCAAAACTTGTGTTTATGATTGATAATGCTAAAAATGAACATATATTTCATAGCATTATCCCTCAAGAAAGACAAGCTTTTAGTTGCAATTGTTCTATTTACAAGTGATATTCGTTTAAATAATAAAAGGTGAAGACAAAAGACAGATTTGACAAATTGAAGACGCAAATGACCAAAAAGCTCAAAAGTGCAAAGTACAATCAGAGTGGTTCCAATTATTGATGAGAAACGTCTCAAAATTACAAGAGTAAAAGATACGAAACGCAAAGTACAATATATTAAATTGTACGCAAGGACGTTCGAAAAACTGGAACCGGAACCAAAGTCAACTCTCGACGCTCGACGCAACGGACTAAAAATTACAAGTCATCTATGCACATAAATATAATATAATATTTAAATAATTCTTAAAATTATTTATATATTATATTTATTTATTAAACCGTCGGCAAACTAGAAAACAAAGACATGTGAACTTCCCCAGCTGGCCATGCGATCGCATGGCCTGGAAGAGTTAATTCCATGCGATCGCATGGATGAAAAATCCAGCCCAGGTCCTATAAATTCAACGTGTTTTGGCCAAAATATATCCATCTTTTTCTCTATCTCTCTCACGTATAATATATATATATATATATATATATATATAATGTTAATTTTAATTTTAATAATATTAAGGGTATGTTAGCGAATGTTGTAAGGATGTAAGTCGAAATTCTGTCCGTGTAACGCTACGCTATTTTTAATCATTGTAAGTTATGTTCAACCTTTTTAAATTAATGTCTCGTAGCTAAGTTATTATTATGCTTCTTTAAGCCGAAGTAATCATGATGTTGGGCTAAAATATTAAGACGGGGTAATTGGGCTTTGTACCATAATTGGGGTTTGGACAAAAGAACGACACTTGTGAAAATTAGACTATGGGCTATTAATGGGCTTTATATTTGTATAACTAAATGATTTTTTGTTAATTTAATATAAAGATTTACAATTGGACGTACCTATAAATAACCATATACACTCGATCGGACACGATGGGTGGGATATTTATATGTACGAATAATCGTTCATTTAACCGGACACGGGAATGGATTAATAGTTAATAGACTTATTAAAACAGGGGTGAATTATGTACAAGGACACTTGGCGTAATTGTTAACAAAGTATTAAAACCTTGTTACAGTTTAAGTCCCCAATTAGTTGGAATATTTGACTTCGGATACAAGGATAATTTGACGAGGACACTCGCACTTTAAATTTATGACCGATGGACTGTTATGGACAAAAACCAGACGGACATATTGAATAATCCAGGACAAAGGACAATTAACCCATGGGAATAAACTAAAATCAACACGTCAAACATCATGATTACGGAAGTTTAAATAAGCATAATTCCTTTATTTTCATATTTAATTGCACTTCTAATTATCGCATTTTTATTTATCGTCATTGTATTTAATTGCACTTTTAATTATCGTACTTCTTAATTATCGTACTTTTATTTATCGCAATTTGATTATCGTTATTTACTTTACGCTTTAAATTAAGTTATATTTATTTTTAATATTTTACATTAGGTTTTAACTGCGATTAAAAGTTTTAAAATCGACAAACCGGTCATTAAACGGTAAAAACCCCCTTTTATAATAATAATACTACTTATATATTTTTATATTTTTACAATTATAGTTTTAAAAATATAGCGTTAAGCTTGGCTAAGTCTCCCTGTGGAACGAACCGGACTTACTAAAAACTACACTACTGTACGATTAGGTACACTGCCTATAAGTGTTGTAGTAAGGTTTAGGTATATCCATTCTATAAATAAATAAATATCTTGTGTAAAATTGTATATCGTATTTAATAGTATTTCCTTGTAAAAATTAATAACTATTTTGTATACACCTCGCATAACATCAAGTAATTTTGGCGTCGCTGCCGGAGAAAGCTAAAACGCCGAGAGCGCAACGCTAAATATATAAAAAAAAGATTTTTATTTTTCTTATAAAAATATACGTTTTTAAAAAAAAAATAATATATTCAAAAATATAAAAAGAAAAAACAAAATTTATATATTTTTAAGAGTTTGTTAAATATTTAAGTTTTATAAAGTTTCTTTATTTTTATTTTTAGTTTGTAAAAATATAAATTTTATTTAAATATTTTGTATTAATATAAAACTGAAAACTGAAAAAAAAAAATATATATATATATAAAAACACTCGAGGCCCTGCACTGTAGCAGCCCAGCATTTGGCCCGAATCTGCTGGTCATGCGACCGTATGAAAACTTAACTAGCACTCCATGCGATCGCATGGAGTGATTTGACAGGCCCGGTACATCAGATCCATCGAATTAGGGTTTTAATTAATATTAATTATTAATATAAACCCTAATTAGGGTTTAGTTTTTAATTATTTGTTTTAAGTTTTTAATTTATTTGTATTTTTAAGTGTAATTAGTTTTAATAAATTATAAAATTAATACTTTTATAAAATAAATAATATAAAAATAATATTTTTATAAAAATTGTACTTTTTACAACTTTAAGTTTATTTTTATATTTTGCATCTTTTTATTTGTTTTAGCGTAATATTTATATTTTTCGCTCGTACTTAGTTTTAAACTTAGTATTTTGCCATAGTTATTTTTATTTCTAGATTTCTAGGCTTTGCCGTAAAATCCCTTAAGTGCTTTTTTTTAGACTAAGATTTAGGTGCTTTAGAATTTTGCGACGCCGTTTTTATATTTTAGTACTTTTTAAGTTATTGCCATTTTGGATATAGAATTTATTTTAAGCTTTAATATTTTTAGACGCAACTTTTAATTCTTAGTTTTTAGTTCCTTTTTAAGTTTCGACGCGCTACGTCATTTTTATTATTTTTCGACTATTTATTTTTCGACGTTTTTCGACGCGCTCTTTTTCTTTCTTATTTTTCACCGCTCTAGTTTTTAGGACTTAGTTTTTTTTCTATTTCTTCTCTAAAATTTCTTTAAATTTCAACGAAAAATTATTTTAAGTGGTTAAATTGATAGACAACCAAATTTTCTGCTTCGTAGTAATAGTTGAATTTGTTAGTGGCTGAGTTGTGAGCTTCTGATTTAAAGGGTTCTGGCTCCCTGCTGCATCTATTGGCTATTCGAAACGTGGGCAAAAGCAGAAAAGTTTGTTAATTTGATAACTTAAATAATTTTTATCTTTTATAACTAATAGGATATTCAGTGAATGCACCGAGCAAAACGTTCACCACCTTTTGTACGTTCACCACCTGTAACTCGATCAAGACATCTAGCCAATATTGTCGCCGTTGATTTTTCTTTAGAATCGTCATCCAGTCGACCAAGTACTCCAATTCAAATTTCCGATAATCCATTTTTTGAACCCGACCTCACAATTGTGAATCCGGAGGATATTCAGGGACAATTCAGAGATCCTGAACCATTAATCTTTCCTCCGGAACCACCAATCATTCAAACAGAGATTGTCGAGGAAACAACCATTAAATCAAAATCCTATAGTGATTCAGATTCAACAAATTCAATCATGGAGAATCTGGAACCTCTAAGTATGGAAGATCGAATGCGAGCTAAACGCACTGGCCAAGGTCACCCAATTACTCAACCAGACATTAATGCACCAGATTATGAAATTAAAGGACAAATCCTACACATGGTAACTAATCAATGCCAATTTAGTGGTGCACCGAAGGAAGATCCAAAAGAACATCTTCATACATTTAATAGGATCTGCACTTTATTCAAAATAAGAGAAGTTGAGGATGAACAGATATATCTCATGTTATTTCCCTGGACTTTAAAGGGAGAAGCCAAAGATTGGTTAGAATCGTTACCTGAAGGGGCGATTGATACATGGGACATTTTAGTTGAAAAATTTCTTAAACAATTCTTTCCGGCATCTAAAGCCATAAGACTTCAAGGAGAAATAGTTACGTTCACGCAAAAGCCAAATGAAACTTTATATGAAGCGTGGACCAGATTTGGAAAGTTATTAAGAGGATGTCCGCAACATGGTTTAGACACTTGTCAAATAGTACAAATATTCTACCAAGGATGCGACATCACTACAAGAAAAGATATCAATATAGCAGCTGGTGGTTCCATTATGAAGAAAACCGCAACTGACGCTTACAAAATTACTGATAACACTGCTTCCCACTCACATGAGTGGCACCAAGAAAAATATATTGTTAGATCATCTAAAGCAGCTAGAGCTGATTCTAGCCATGACTTTGATTCCATTTCCGCAAAGATAGATGCTGTCGAGAGACGAATGGAAAAGATGACTAAAGATATTCACTCAATACGAATTAGTTGTGAGCAGTGTGGAGGACCGCATTTGACAAAAGATTGTCTCGGTATTGAACTAACAATGGAACAAAGAGAGAATGTTTCATACATGAACCAAAGGCCTGGAAATAATTATCAGAATAATTAACAACCGCCAAGACCAATCTACAATCAAAACCAGAATTATAACCGAAATGTTTCATACAACAACCAACAAGGTCCAAGCAATCAATAAGTTTCCAACAATACTTACAATCAGCAAAGACCTATTTTTCAAAATAAACCACCACAAACCGATGATAAAAAGCCAAATTTAGAAGACATGATGTCAAAGCTAGTTGAATCTCAAACACAGTTTTTCACATCTCAGAAACAAATCAATGAACAAAATGCTCAAGCATTTAGAAATCAACAAGCTTCTATTCAAAATCTGGAACAAGAAGTAAGTAACCTAGCAAGGTTAATAGGTGAAAGAAAATCGGGAAGTTTACCTAGCGATACTAATGCTAACCCCCGGAATGAAACAGCTAAAGCCATTACCACAAGATGTGGTATTACACTTAAACCACCTGAAATACCTGTAATTTCTGATGAAGCTATTCCTACTCCACAAGAACCACAACCTGATCAAGATAAGGAAACAGAACCGGTAGTTGAAAAGGTTAATGAAGATAACACAATTAAGGCTAAACCTTATGTTAAACCATACCAACCACCACTTCCTTACCCGAGTAAAATGAGAAAAGAGAGACTTGAAGCCGAGCAATCTAAATTCTTGGATATGTTTAAACAGATAAATGTCAATCTTCCTTTCATTGATGTGATTTCAGTAATGCCTAGATATGCTAAATTCTTGAAAGATCTAATCACAAATAGAAAGAAAATGGAAGAACTCTCGGCTGTTACTATGAATGCTAATTGTTCTGCAGTGCTTTTTTACATGTCCCGTTCTTATTGATTAAAAACGTTCCATATTAATTGATTTCGTTGCGAGGTTTTGACCTCTATATGAGACGTTTTTTCAAAGACTGCATCCATTTTTAAAACAAACCATAACCTTTATTTCATAAATAAAGGTTTAAAAAGCTTTACGTAGATTATCAAATAATGATAATCTAAAATATCCTGTTTACACACGACCATTACATAATGGTTTACAATACAAATATGTTACATCGAAATCAGTTTCTTGAATGCAGTTTTTACACAATATCATACAAACATGGACTCCAAATCTTATCCTTATTTTAGTATGCAACAGTGGAAGCTCTTAGTATTCACCTGAGAATAAACATGCTTTAAACGTCAACAAAAATGTTGGTGAGTTATAGGTTTAACCTATATATATCAAATCGTAACAATAGACCACAAGATTTCATATTTCAATACACATCCCATACATAGAGATAAAAATCATTCATATGGTGAACACCTGGTAACCGACATTAACAAGATGCATATATAAGAATATCCCCATCATTCCGGGACACCCTTTGGATATGATATAAATTTCGAAGTACTAAAGCATCCGGTACTTTGGATGGGGTTTGTTAGGCCCAGTAGATCTATCTTTAGGATTCGCGTCAATTAGGGTGTCTGTTCCCTAATTCTTAGATTACCAGACTTAATAAAAAGGGGCATATTCGATTTCGATAATTCAACCATAGAATGTAGTTTCACGTACTTGTGTCTATTTTGTAAATCATTTATAAAACCTGCATGTATTCTCATCCCAAAAATATTATATTTTAAAAGTGGGACTATAACTCACTTTCACAGATTTTTACTTCGTCGGGAAGTAAGACTTGGCCACTGGTTGATTCACGAACCTATAACAATATATACATATATATCAAAGTATGTTCAAAATATATTTACAATACTTTTAATACATTTTGATGTTTTAAGTTTATTAAGTCAGCTGTCCTCGTTAGTAACCTACAACTAGTTGTCCACAGTTAGATGTACAGAAATAAATCGATAAATATTATCTTGAATCAATCCACGACCCAGTGTATACGCATCTCAGTATTGATCACAACTCAAACTATATATATATTTTGGAATCAACCTCAACCCTGTATAGCTAACTCCAACATTCACATATAGAGTGTCTATGGTTGTTCAGCAATATATATATAGATGGGTCGACATGATAGGTCGAAACATTGTATACGTGTCTATGGTATCTCAAGATTACATAATATACAATATAAGTTGATTAGGTTATGGTTGGAATAGATTTATTACTAACTTTCACGCAGGTAAAATGAGTAGTTTTTATCAATCTTGTTTTACTTGCCATTTATTCGTTTCTAATCCGTTTTGAGTGATTCCAGTGGCCACAGTTTCGTATTGAACTTAACTTTATGAATCTAAATAGAAAAAGTATAAGTTTATAGTCGGAAATACAAGTTACAAGTCATTTTTGAAAGAGGTAGTCATTTCCGTCGAAAGAACGACATCTTGATGACCATTTTGAAAAACATACTTTCACTTTGAGTTTAACCATGATTTTTGGATATAGTTTCATGTTTGTAAGAAAAATCATTTTTCCAAAAGTATAGCTTTTAAATCAAAGTTCTTCTTAGCTTTTAATTATCCCAACCAAAACAGTCCCCGATTTTACTACGACGACGTATATCCAGTTTTATGGTGTTTATCGTGTTTCTGGGTTTTAAATCATTAAGTTAGCATATCATATAGATATAGAACATGTGTTTAGTTGATTTTAAAAGTCTAGTTATAAGGATTAACTTTATTTGCGAACAAGTTTAGAATTAACTAAACTACGTTCTAGTGATTACAAGTTTATAACGTTGAATAAGACAGCTTTTTATGTATGAATCGAATGATGTTATGAACATCATTACTACCTCAAGTTCCTTGGATAAACCTACTAGAAATGAGAAAAATGTATCTAGCTTCAAAGGATCCTTGGATGGCTTGAAAGTTCTTGAAGCAGAATCATGACACGAAAACAATTTCAAGTAAGATTTCCACTCGAAATAAGATTGTTATAGTTATAGAAATTGAATTAAAGTTTGAATATGATTATTACCTTGTATTAGAAAGATAACCTACTGTAAGTAACAAAGGTTTCTTGATCTTGGATGATTACTTGGAATGGATTTAGAAAACTTGGAAGTAAACTTGCAATCTTGGAAGTATTCTTGATTTTATGAAACTAGAACTTTTGGAATTTATGAAGAACACTTAGAACTTGAAGATAGAACTTGAGAGAGATCAATTAGATGAAGAAAATTGAAGAATGAAAGTGTTTGTAGGTGTTTTTGGTCGTTGGTGTATGGATTAGATATAAAGGATATGTAATTTTGTTTTCATGTAAATAAGTCATGAATGATTACTCATATTTTTGTAATTTTATGAGATATTTCATGCTAGTTGCCAAATGATGGTTCCCACATGTGTTAGGTAAATCATATGGGCTGCTAAGAGCTAATCATTGGAGTGTATATACCAATATTACATACATCTAAAAGCTGTGTATTGTACGAGTACGAATACGGGTGCATACGAGTAGATTTGTTGATGAAACTGAACGAGGATGTAATTGTAAGTATTTTTGTTAAGTAGAAGTATTTTGATAAGTGTCTTGAAGTCTTTCAAAAGTGTATGAATACATATTAAAACACTACATGTATATACATTTTAACTGAGTCGTTAAGTCATCTTTAGTCGTTACATGTAAATGTTGTTTTGAAACCTTTAGGTTAACGATCTTGTTAAATGTTGTTAACCCATTGTTTATTATATCAAATGAGATGTTAAATTGTTATATTATCATGATATTATGATATATAATATATCTTAGTATGATATGTATATATATACAGTTAAATGTCGTTACAACGATAATCGTTACATATATGTCTCGTTTCGAAATCATTAAGTTAGTAGTCTTATTTTTACACATGTAGTTCATTATTAATATACTTAATGATATGTTTACTTATCATAATATCATGTTAACTATATATATAACTATATATATATCATCATAGAGTTTTTACAAGTTTTAAGTTCGTGAATCACCGGTCAACTTGGGTGGTCAATTGTCTATATGAAACCTATTTCAATTAATCAAGTATTAACAAGTTTGATGGCTTAATATGTTGGAAATACTTAATCATGTAAATAAAAATTTCATTTAATACATATATAAACATGGAAAAGTTCGGGTCACTACAGTACCTACCAGTTAAATAAATTTCGTCCCGAAATTTTAAGCAGTTGGAGGTGTTGACGTATCTTCTGGAAATAAATGCGGGTATTTCTTCTTCATCTGATCTTCTCGTTCCTAGGTGAACTCGGGTCCTCTACGAGCATTCCATCGAACCTTAACAATTGGTATCTTGTTTTGCTTAAGTCTTTTAACCTCACGATCCATTATTTCGACGGGTTCTTCGATGAATTGAAGTTTTTCGTTGATTTGGATTTCATCTAACGGAATAGTGAGATCTTCTTTAGCAAAACATTTCTTCAAATTCGAGACGTGGAAAGTGTTATGTACAGCCGCGAGTTGTTGAGGTAACTCAAGTCGGTAAGCTACTGGTCCGACACGATCAATAATCTTGAATGGTCCGATATACCTTGGATTTAATTTCCCTCGTTTACCAAATCGAACAACACCTTTCCAAGGTGCAACTCTAAGCATGACCATCTCTCCAATTTCAAATTCTATATCTTTTCTTTTAATGTCAGCGTAGCTCTTTTGTCGACTTTGGGCGGTTTTCAACTGTTGTTGAATTTGGATGATCTTCTCGGTAGTTTCTTGTATTATCTCCAGACCCGTAATCTATCTATCCCCCACTTCACTCCAACAAATCGGAGACCTGCACTTTTTACCATAAAGTGCATCAAACGGCGCCATCTCAATGCTTGAATGGTAGCTGTTGTTGTAGGAAAATTCTGCTAACGGTAGATGTCGATTCCAACTGTTTCCGAAATCAATAACACATGCTCGTAGCATGTCTTCAAGCATTTGTATCGTCCTTTCGCTCTGCCCATCAGTTTGTGGATGATAAGCAGTACTCATGTCTAGACGAGTTCATAATGCTTGCTGTAATGTCTGCCAGAATCTTGAAATAAATCTGCCATCCCTATCAGAGATAATAGAGATTGGTATTCCATGTCTGGAGACGACTTCCTTCAAATAAAGTCATGCTAACTTCTCCATCTTATCATCTTCTCTTATTGGCAGGAAGTGTGCTGATTTGGTGAGACGATCAACTATTACCCAAATAGTATCAAAACCACTTGCAGTCCTTGGCAATTTAGTGATGAAATCCATGGTAATGTTTTTCCATTTCCATTCCGGGATTTCGGGTTGTTGAAGTAGACCTGATGGTTTCTGATGCTCAGCTTTGACCTTAGAACACGTCAAACATTCTTCTACGTATTTAGCAACATCGGCTTTCATACCCGGCCACCAAAAATGTTTCTTGAGATCCTTGTACATCTTCCCCGTTCCAGGATGTATTGAGTATCTGGTTTTATGAGCTTCTCTAAGTACCATTTCTCTCATATCTCCAAATTTTGGTACCCAAATCCTTTCAGCCCTATAACGGGTTCTGTCTTCCCGAATATTGAGATGCTTCTCCGATCCTTTGGGTATCTCATCCTTTAAATCTCCCTCTTTTAAAACTCCTTGTTGCGCCTCCTTTATTTGAGTAGTAAGGTTGTTGTGAATCATTATATTCATAGATTTTACTCGAATGGGTTCTCTGTCCTTCCTGCTCAAGGCGTCGGCTACCACATTTGCCTTCCCCGGGTGGTAACGAATCTCAAAGTCATAATCATTCAACAATTCAATCCACCTACGCTGCCTCATATTCAGTTGTTTCTGATTAAATATGTGTTGAAGACTTTTGTGGTCGGTATATATAATACTTTTGACCCCATATAAGTAGTGCCTCCAAGTCTTTAATGCAAAAACAACCGCGCCTAATTCCAAATCATGCGTCGTATAATTTTGTTCGTGAATCTTCAATTGTCTAGACGCATAAGCAATCACCTTCGTTCGTTGCATTAATACACAACCGAGACCTTGCTTTGATGCGTCACAATAAATCACAAAATCATCATTCCCTTCAGGCAATTACAATATAGGTGCCGTAGTTAGCTTTTTCTTCAATAACTGAAACGCTTTCTCTTGTTCATCCTTCCATTCAAATTTCTTCCCTTTATGCGTTAATGCAGTCAAGGGTTTTGCTATTCTGGAAAAGTCTTGGATGAACCTTCTGTAGTAACCAGCTAGTCCTAAAAACTGGCGTATGTGTTTCGGAGTTTTCATAGTTTCCCACTTTTTAACAGTTTCTATCTTTGTCGGATCCACCTTAATACCTTTTTTGTTCACTATGTGACCGAGGAATTGAACTTCTCCCAACCAAAATGCACACTTTGAAAACTTAGCGTATAATTCTTCCTTCCTCAATACTTCTAACACCTTTCTCAAATGTTCACCGTGTTCTTGGTCATTCTTTGAGTAAATAAGTATGTCATCAATGAAAACAATGACAAACTTGTCAAGGTATGGTCCACACACTCGGTTCATAAGGTCCATGAACACAGCTGGTGCATTAGTTAAACCAAACGGCATGACCAAAAACTCGTAATGACCGTAACGTGTTCTGAAAGCAGTCTTTGGAATATCATCTTCTTTTACCCGCATTTGATGATACCCGGAACGTAAGTCAATCTTTGAATAAACAGACGAGTCTTGTAGTTGATCAAATAAGTCGTCGATTCTCGGTAGTAGGTAGCGGTTCTTGATGGTAAGTTTGTTCAACTCTCGGTAGTTGATACACAACCTGAATGTACCATCTTTCTTCTTGACAAACAAAACAGGAGCTCCCCACGGTGATGTGCTTGGTCGAATGAAACCATGCTCTAAAATTTCTTGTAATTGGCTTTGCAGTTCTTTCATCTCGCTGGGTGCGAGTCTGTAAGGAGCACGAGCTATTGGTGCAGCTCCTGGTACAAGATCTATTTGAAATTCAACGGATCGATGTGGGGGTAATCCCGGTAATTCTTTCGGAAATACATCGGGAAATTCTTTTGCGACGGGAACATCATTGATGCTCTTTTCTTCAGTTTGTACTTTCCCGACGTGTGCTAGAATAGCATAGCAACCTTTTCTTATTAGTTTTTGTGCCTTCAAATTACTAATAAGATGTAGCTTCGTGTTGCCCTTTTCTCCGTACACCATTAAGGGTTTTCCTTTTTCTCGTATAATGCGAATTGCATTTTTGTAACAAACGATCTCTGCTTTCACTTCTTTCAACCAGTCCATACCGATTATCACATCAAAACTCCCTAACTCTACTGGTATCAAGTCAATCTTAAATGTTTCGCTAACCATTTTAATTTCTCGATTCCGACATATATTATCTGCTGAAATTAATTTACCATTTGCTAATTCGAGTAAAAATTTACTATCCAAAGGCGTCAATGGACAACTTAATTTAGCACAAAAATCTCTAATCATATAGCTTCTATCCGCACCCGAATCAAATAAAACGTAAGCAGAATTATTGTAGATTTATTGTCAATAAGAAACGTACCCGTAACAAGCTCCGGGTCTTCCTGTGCCTCTGCCGCAGTAATATTGAAAACTCTTCCACGGCCTTGTCCATTCGTGTTCTCCTGGTTCGGGCAATTTCCAATAATGTGGCTCGGTTTTCCACATTTATAACAAACTACATTGGCATAACTTGCTCCGACACTACTTGCTCCGCCATTACTTGTTCCGACACCATTTGTTCCTTTCGTTCTGTTAACCCCTGGTCCGTAGACCTCACACTTCGCCGCGCTATGACCATTTCTTTTACACTTGTTGCAAAATTTGGTGCAGAACCCCGAGTGATACTTTTCACACCTTTGGCATAGCTGCTTCTGATTGTTGTTGTTGTTGCGGTTGTTATTGTTATTGGGATGATTGTTGTAGTTGCTGTTGTTGTTGTTGTTGTTGTTGTTGTTGTTGTTGGGCTGTTTGTTGTAGTTGCGATTGATGTTGCGATTGTTGGGATAGTTGTTGCGATTATTTTTGTAATTACTGTTGTTGTTGTATTGGTGATTCTTATCACCGTTTTCCTCCCACTTTCTTTTGACTTGCTTCACATTGGCCTCTTCAGCCGTCTGTTCTTTAATTCTTTCCTCAATCTGGTTCACTAGTTTGTGAGCCATTCTACATGCCTGTTGTATGGAGGCAGGCTCGTGTGAACTTATATCTTCTTGGATTCTTTCCAGTAATCCTTTCACAAATGCGTCGATCTTCTCTTCCTCATCTTCGAACGCTCCCGGACACAATAGGCACAATTCTGTGAATCGTCTTTCGTACGTGGTAATATCAAATCCTTGGGTTCATAACCCTCTAAGTTCTGTCTTGAGCTTATTGACCTCGGTTCTGGGATGGTACTTCTCGTTCATCAAGTGCTTGAATGCTGACCACGGTAGTGCGTAAACATCATCTTGTCCCACTTGCTCTAGATAGGTATTTCACCATGTTAACGCAGAACCTGTGAAGGTATGCGTAGCGTACTTCACTTTGTCCTCTTCAGTACACTTACTTATGGCAAACACCGATTCGACCTTCTCGGTCCACCGTTTCAATCCGATCGGTCCTTCGGTTCCATCAAATTCTAAAGGTTTGCAGGCAGTGAATTCTTTGTAGGTGCATCCTACACGATTTCCTGTACTGCTAGATCCAAGGTTATTGTTGGTATGTAGCGCAGCCTGTACTGCAGCTATGTTTGAAGCAAGAAAGGCACGAAATTCCTCTTCGCTCATATTCAAGGTGTGTCGAGTAGTCGGTGCCATTTCCTTCAAAATAGTCAAATGAAACGAGTTAATCATATAGAATATCAAGAGTAGTCAATAGTATTTCGTAGCATAATATGAACTTATTTATAAAAGCTCTTTCTTCATATTAGCGTTTTATACTCTTTAATTCGGGTAGTACCTACCCGTTAAGTTCATACTTAGTAGCTAATATACTATTTCAACTACTACAATTCTATATGAAAAACTAATCACAAAAAAAAAAATATCATATTCAAACCTTTATACAATAACTTGCAAACTTACAATACCGCTATTTTACATATAGCATGAAATATAGCACATAAAACTTTGATACAAAGTAGTTGTGAAGATAATTCTAGTTAATAAATAAGGCGTTCAGCAAAGGCAACAAAGACACGTAATTCATACGTCCAGAAACAAGTCATGCATTCTGGTTTTACTAATACCACTTCCCATCCTTGGTCTTGTGGAACGTAACCGTTGTGACCGATAGTATAACAATGTGTTGTAACGTCGTCAAAAGGATGAAGGTTACGAAATGACCAACAGTCTCGTAATAACCTAAAAACCTCATTTCTTACCCCAATTACCGACTCCGTCACTTGTGGGAATGCTTTGTTTAATAGTTGTAGCCCGATGTTCTTGTTCTCACTTTGGTGAGAAGCGAACATTACTAACCCGTAAGCATAACATGCTTCTTTATGTTGCATGTTAGCCGCTTTTTCTAAATCACGAAGTCCTATATTCGGATATATTGAGTCAAAATAATTTCTTAACCCGTTGCGTAAAATAGCATTTGGGTTCCCCGCAATATATGCGTCAAAGTAAACATATCGTAACTTATGGGTTTCCCAATGTGATATCCCCCATCTTTCAAACGAAAGCCTTTTATAAACCAAGGCATTCTTGGAACGTTCTTCGAATGTCTTACAAACTGATTTTCCATAAATAGTTGTGCCGAGGAATTCTGACCGACTCTAGACAAGATTTCATCAATCATGTCTCCGGGTAAGTCTTCTAAAATATTGGGTTGTCTATCCATTTTGTATTTTTATACTGTAAAATAGACAAGAGTTAGATTCATAAAAGATACTTATTAATACAAGCAATTTTTACATATATCGTAAAGCATAAGCACACTATATTACATATATTACACCGCACAAATACAACTATCTTATTCCGACTCACTCGTTTCTTCTTTTTTGAACTTGGTTCTTTTTGCTAAGTTTTTAGGGATATATGATGTTCCCCTAATATGAGCCGTCGTTTTCCAGATTGGTCTAGAAAAACCTGGTGGTTTAGAGGTTCCCGGGTTATTGTTACAACTTAAGAAATACGGGTGTTGACGATACATATAAAGTTCATCGGGGTTGGAATCAGATTTCTCTATTTTTATGCCCTTTCCCTTATTGTTCTCTTTTGCCTTTTTAAATTCAGTTGGGGTAATTTCTATAACATCATCGGAATCCTCGTCGGGATCTGATTCATCGGAGAATTGGTAATCCTCCCAATATTTTGCTTCCTTGGCGGAAACACCGTTGACCATAATTAACCTTGGTCGGTTGGTTGAGGATTTTCTTTTACTTAACCGTTTTATTATTTCCCCCACCGGTTCTATTTCTTCTTCCGGTTCCTCCTCCTCCGGTTCCTATTCTTCTTCCGGTTCCGATTCTTCTTCCGGTTCCTCTTCGGGAACTTGTGAATCAGTCCACGAATCATTCCAATTTACATTTGACTCTTCATTATTATTAGGTGAGTCAATGGGACTTGTTCTAGAGGTAGACATCTATCACATAATATCAAACGCGTTAAGAGATTACTATATCACATAATATTCACATGTTAAAAATATATAGTTTCCAACAAAATTTGTTAAGCAATCATTTTTCAAGTAAATACGGTCGAAGTCCAAACTCACTAATGCATCCTAACAAACTTGATAAGACACACTAATGCAAAATTCTGGTTCTCTAAGACCAACGTTCGGATACCAACTGAAATGTCCCGTTCTTATTGATTAAAAACGTTCCATATTAATTGATTTCGTTGCGAGGTTTTGACCTCTATATGAGACGTTTTTTCAAAGACTGCATTCATTTTTAAAACAAACCATAACCTTTATTTCATAAATAAAGGTTTAAAAAGCTTTATGTAGATTATCAAATAATGATAATCTAAAATATCCTGTTTACACACGACCATTACATAATGGTTTACAATACAAATATGTTACATCGAAATCAGTTTCTTGAATGCAGTTTTTACACAATATCATACAAACATGGACTCCAAATCTTGTCCTTATTTTAGTATGTAATAGCGGAAGCTCTTAGTATTCACTTGAGAATAAACATGCTTTAAACGTCTACAAAAATGTTGGTGAGTTATAGGTTTAACCTATATATATCAAATCGTAACAATAGACCACAAGATTTCATATTTCAATACACATCCCATACATAGAGATAAAAATCATTCATATGGTGAACACCTGGTAACCGATATTAACAAGATGCATATATAAGAATATCCCCATCATTCCAGGACACCCTTCGGATATGATATAAATTTCAAAGTACTAAAGCATCCGGTACTTTGGATGGGATTTGTTAGGCCCAATAGATCTATCTTTAGGATTCGCGTCAATTAGGGTGTCTGTTCCCTAATTATTAGATTACCAGACTTAATAAAAAGGGGCATATTCGATTTCGATAATTCAACCATAGAATGTAGTTTCACGTACTTGTGTGTATTTTGTAAATCATTTATAAAACCTGCATGTATTCTCATCCCAAAAATATTAGATTTTAAAAGTGGGACTATAACTCACTTTCACAGATTTTTACTTCGTCGGGAAGTAAGACTTGGCCACTGGTTGATTCACGAACCTATAACAATATATACATATATATCAAAGTATGTTCAAAATATATTTACAATACTTTTAATACATTTTGATGTTTTAAGTTTATTAAGTCAGCTGTCCTCATTAGTAACCTACAACTAGTTGTCCACAGTTAGATATACAGAAATAAATCGATAAATATTATCTTGAATCAATCCACGACCCAGTGTATACGCATCTCAGTATTGATCACAACTCAAACTATATATATATTTTGGAATCAACCTCAACCCTGTATAGCTAACTCCAACATTCACGTATAGAGTGTCTATGGTTGTTCCGCAATATATATATAGATGGGTCGACATGATAGGTCGAAGCATTGTATACGTGTCTATGGTATCTCATGATTACATAATATACAATATAAGTTGATTAGGTTATGGTTGGAATAGATTTATTACTAACTTTCACGTAGGTAAAATGAGTAGTTTTTATCAATCTTGTTTTACTCGCCATTTATTCGTTTCTAATCCGTTTTGAGTGATTCCAGTGGCCACGGTTTAGTATTGAACTTAAATTTATGAATCTAAATATGAAAAGTATAAGTTTATAGTTGTAAATACAAGTTACAAGTCATTTTTGAAAGAGGTAGTCATTTTCGTCGAAAGAACGACATCTTGATGACCATTTTAAAAAACATACTTTCACTTTGAGTTTAACCATGATTTTTGGATATAGTTTCATGTTCATAAGAAAAATCATTTTTCCAGAAGTATAGCTTTTAAATCAAAGTTCTTCTTAGCTTTTAATTATCCCAACCAAAACAGCCCCCGGTTTTACTACGACGACGTATATCCAGTTTTATGGTGTTTATCGTGTTTTCGGGTTTTAAATCATTAAGTTAGCATATCATATAGATATAGAACATGTGTTTAGTTGATTTTAAAAGTCTAGTTAGAAGGATTAACTTTATTTGCGAACAAGTTTAGAATTAACTAAACTATGTTCTAGTGATTACAAGTTTATAACGTTGAATAAGACAGCTTTTTATGTATGAATCGAATGATGTTATGAACATCATTACCACCTCAAGTTCCTTGGATAAACCTACTAGAAATGAGAAAAATGGATCTAGCTTCAAAGGATCCTTGAATGGCTTGAAAGTTCTTGAAGCAGAATCATGACACGAAAACAATTTCAAGTAAGAGTTCCACTCAAAATAAGATTGTTATAGTTATAGAAATTGAATTAAAGTTTGAATATGATTATTACCTTGTATTAGAAAGATAACCTACTGTAAGTAACAAAGGTTTCTTGATCTTGGATGATTACTTGGAATGGATTTAGAAAACTTGGAAGTAAACTTGCAATCTTGGAAGTATTCTTGATTTTATGAAACTAGAACTTTTGGAATTTATGAACAATACTTAGAACTTGAAGATAGAACTTGAGAGAGATCAATTAGATGAAGAAAATTGAAGAATGAAAGTGTTTGTAGGTGTTTTTGGTCATTAGTGTATGGATTAGATATAAAGGATATGTAATTTTGTTTTCATGTAAATAAGTCATGAATGATTACTCATATTTTTGTAATTTTATGAGATATTTCATGCTTGTTGCCAAATGATGGTTCCCACATGTGTTAGGTGACTCACATGGGCTGCTAAGATCTGATCATTGGAGTGTATATACCAATAGTACATACATCTAAAAGCTGTGTATTGTACGAGTACGAATACGGGTGCATACGAGTAGATTTGTTGATGAAACTGAACGAGGATGTAATTGTAAGCATTTTTGTTAAGTAGAAGTATTTTGATAAGTGTCTTGAAATCTTTCAAAAGTGTATGAATACATATTAAAACACTACATGTATATACATTTTAACTGAGTCGTTAAGTCATCGTTAGTCGTTACATGTAAATGTTGTTTTGAAACCTTTAGGTTAACGATCTTGTTAAATGTTGTTAACCCATTGTTTATTATATCAAATGAGATGTTAAATTGTTATATTATCATGATATTATGATATATAATATATCTTAGTATGATATATATACAGTTAAATGTCGTTACAACGATAATCGTTACATATATGTCTCGTTTCGAAATCATTAAGTTAGTAGTCTTATTTTTACACATGTAGTTCATTATTAATATACTTAATGATATGTTTACTTATCATAATATCATGTTAACTATATATATAACCATATATATGTCATCATATAGTTTTTACAAGTTTTAAGTTCGTGAATCACCGGTCAACTTGGGTGGTCAATTGTCTATATGAAACCTATTTCAATTAATCAAGTCTTAACAAGTTTGATCGCTTAATATGTTGGAAACACTTAATCATGTAAATAACAATTTCATTTAATATATATATAAACATGAAAAAGTTCGGGTCACTACACTTTTGAATAAGATACCAGAAAAATTATCAGATCCAGGAAGTTTCACAATTCCATGTTTTCTGGGAAGTCTTAGTTCAATAGAAGCATTGGCAGACTTAGGTGCTAGTATAAATCTAATGCCATATTCACTATACGCTAAACTAGACCTTGGAGAATTGAAACCAAAACGAATAAGTATACAACTAGCTGATCGATCAGTAAAATATCCTAGAGGGATAATGGAGAACATGCTAGTTAAAGTTGGTACTTTAGTATTTCCAGTAGATTTTGTTATTCTGGACATGGAAGAAGATTCTCGAGTTCCTCTCATATTAGGAAGACCATTCTTAAACACGGCTAAAGCAATAATAGACGTGTTTGGTAAGAAACTGACCATAAGTATAGAGGACGAGAGTGTTACCTTTTCAGTTGATAGAGCCATGCAACAACCACAATCTGCAGATGATACATGTTGTTATATTCAAACTATAGATTCACATGCAGAATTGTTAGAAGAATTTCCAGAATTACAAGGAACATGAGAATGTTCTTTAGGAGAAGGAACTGAACCAATTAATGAAACTGAAATGTTAGCTACACTCATGGCTAATGGATACAAACCAACAACAGAAGAAATTCAAATGCTAAAAGAAGAAGATAGATATCGATATAAATCATCGATAGAAGAACCACCGACATTAGAGTTAAAGCCACTTACAAACCATTTGGAATACGCTTATTTACATGGTGAATCTGAATTACCTGTAATAATATCATCTTCTTTTACTGAAAATGAAAAATCTCAACTCATTTCTATGCTAAAAGCTCATAAACCAGCTATTGCATGGAAAATTCATGATATTAAAGGAATAAGTCCTTCGTATTGCACACATAAAATCCTTATGGAAGAAGGTCATAAAACGTATGTGCAACGCCAAAGAAGACTAAATCCTAATATGCAAGATGTTGTTAAGAAAGAAATTATTAAACTGCTTAATGCAGGTTTAATTTATCCAATCTCTGATAGTCCATGGGTAAGCCCAGTTCAATACATACCTAAGAAGGGTGGCATGACTATCATAACAAATGAGAAAAATGAGCTTATTCCTACTAGGACTGTAACAGGATGGCGTGTTTGTATTGATTATAGAAAATTAAATGACGCCACCAGAAAAGATCACTTTCCCTTACCTTTCATTGATCAAATGTTGGAAAGATTAGCCAGAAATAGTTACTATTGTTTTCTTGATGGTTTTTCCGGGTATTTTCAAATTACCAAGAGAAAACCACGTTCACGTGCCCTTATGGTACTTTTGCTTACAAACGCATGCCATTTGGACTTTGCAACGCCCCTGCAACCTTTCAAAGGTGCATGATGGCGATTTTTCACGACATGATAGAAGAATGCATGGAAGCTTTCATGGATGACTTTTCAGTCTTCGGTGATACATTTGAATCATGTCTAGTTAATCTTGAACGAATGCTTATTAGATGCGAACAATCAAATCTAGTACTTAATTGGGAGAAATGCCATTTCATGGTTAAAGAAGGCATCGTTCTTGGTCATAAAACTTCAAAGGAAGGAATTGAAGTGGATAGAGCTAAAGTAGATGTAATTGCTAAACTTCCACATCCCACCAATGTTAGAGGAGTTAGGAGTTTTCTAGGGCATGCCGGTTTTTACCGACGTTTCATAAAAGATTTTTCTAAAATTGCCACTCCTATGAATAAACTCCTAGAAAAAGATGCTCCATTCATCTTTTCAGATGAATGCATCAAATCTTTTAATATTCTTAAAGAAAAACTCACTAATGCGCCGATCATGATAACTCCAAATTGGAATCTACCGTTTGAACTTATGTGCGATGCAAGTGATTTTGCAATGGGAGCCGTTTTAGGACAAAGGATTGAAAAACGATTTCAACCTATTTATTATGTTAGTAAGACGTTACAAGGAGCATAAACAAATTACACAACTATTGAAAAAGAACTCCTTGCTATTGTCTTTGCTTTTGACAAATTTCGTTCATATCTCGTTCTAGCTAAAACGGTGGTCTATACCGACCATTCCGCTCTTAGATACCTATTTTTGAAACAAGATGCTAAACCAAGATTAATCCGTTGGATCTTACTCTTACAAGAGTTCGATATTGAAATCCGAGATAAAAAGGGAGCAGAAAATCTCGCTGCTGATCATCTTTCTCGTCTTGAAAATCCTGAATTAGAAGTTCTAAATGAATCAGCCATACAAGACAACTTTCCTGATGAATATCTATTGAAGATAGATTATAATGAAATTCTATGGTTTGCAGACTATGTAAACTACTTAGTATGTGGATTCCTTGAAAAAGGATTATCGTACCAAAAACGAAAGAAATTCTTTAGTGATATAAAACACTATTTCTGGGAAGATACACATTTGTTTAAAAGTTGTCCCGATGGAATAATACGCCGATGTGTATTCGAAGATGAAGCTAGTCAAATCTTAAACCATTGTCACACAGGACCAACAGGAGGGCATTATGGGCCTCAACTCACCGCAAGAAAAGTTTACGATGCTGGATTCTATTGGCCTACAATTTTCAAAGACGCACACCTTCTTTGCAAATCCTGTGATGCTTGTCAAAGGGCCGAAAAAATAAGTCAACGTGATGAAATGCCACAAAATGTCATTCAAGTATGTGAAGTATTTGACATTTGGGGTATTGACTTTATGGGTCCATTTCCAAAATCTCATAATAATCTCTACATTCTCGTTGCAATTGATTATGTATCTAAATGGACGGAAGCACAAGCTCTCCCAACTAACGATGCACGAGTTGTAGTCAACTTCTTAAAACGTCTTTTTGCTAGGTTTGGAACACCGAAAGCTTTAATAAGTGATCGGGGTACTCATTTTTGTAATAATCAACTTGAGAAAGTTCTTAAAAGATATGGAGTAACTCATAAAATCTCCACTGCTTATCATCCACAAACAAGTGGACAAGTTGAAAATACCAACCGAGCTTTAAAACGTATTCTAGAGAAAACCGTAGGATCAAATTCGAAGGAATGGTCCATGAAATTGGAGGATGTACTCTGGGCTTTTAGAACAGCCTACAAAAATCCAATTGGAACGACACCTTTTAAACTCGTTTACTGAAAAGCATGTCATCTTCCAGTAGAAATTGAACACAAAGCATTTTGGGCTTTGAAGACATGTAATCTTGATTTACATGAAGCTGGACATCTACGGTTAAGTCAACTAAACGAATTAGAAGAATTGAGACATGAAGCTTACGAAAATTCGTTAATCTATAAGGAAATAACGAAGAAATGGCATGATAAAAGAATCATAAGTTCAAAAGAATTTAAGGAAGGAGATAAAGTTCTTCTTTTCAATTCACGATTCAAGCTATTTCCTGGAAAATTGCAATCAAGATGGTCAGGACCATTCTTAGTCAAAAGAGTTTTCCCATACGGAACAGTAGAATTAATAAATTCAAATGGGATTGAATTTAAAGTTAATGGTCACAGAGTTAAACATTACATAGATAGTCCGATGGAAGTTGACAAAGAAGTTAATCACAATTTCAACACCACATCTAACTAAGTGTGGGGAGGTTCGAATCTTTTTAGGGTAATATGTATTTCTGTTAGAGTTAGATTTTCTGTGTTCGTGTAGTTCTCGAGAATGGAATCCGAATGGTCTTTCCCTGGCAGACCCTAAAGAACTAGTCTTCTCCCCCCATTCTGAATTTTTATTTTTTTTAGGTTTTACGAGATGAAGAATTCCTGTGAACTAAACCATGGTCTAATGCTACACGCTTTGATCACTAAACGTAATAATGACACACTCCCGAGTGACCTGGTATCAGTAATAAGAGCCAAATTGGACGGAGTAAGAAAAAAATTCAGAAACGATCATAATAAGTTAAATTTTGGTAAAGGAAAATCAAAATCCGCCGCGAAAAGAAGAGCACGACACCTTGAAAGATGTCACAAATGCGGAAAATGGTCACACAAAGGAAAATGCTCGACGAATCAGACATATTCCAATACCGAGTTCGTTACTTTATGCAGAGAAGGACCGTTCATATGTTTCGAAGAAAAATCATTGAATGCTCGAGGTTATGCCTATGTAGCTATAGAAAACCAATTAGTCCGACTATCTTATGAGTGGGCTAATACAGGTCACTGAGAATTCTATCTCACAGGTAAGTATGTACATGTTTTATTTTTATTTTATTGCTTTTAATCTTTTGATAATAAACGCCAAATCGTTCGCTATAAAGTATTAAATTGATACTCAATAAAATTAGGTTTTGCGACCGAAATTATTGATATCATACAAAAATTTATTACATCACTGCGAAATTTACCGTTTATTCTTAAGGTATAAATATCTTTAATCAATCAACCCAAAATATTTCAAAAATTCGTCAGGAGTAAAACTAGGTAATATAGCCGAAATTACTTTACCGAAAAGAGGGGCGTATATTTTTAATAATATTTGATTGATTAAAGTGGGATAAAAGAAAAAAAAATTTAATTTTAATTTTTACTTTGTTTTTAAAATTAATATATAAATATTAATTTAATATTGTAAACTTCTTTTTAAAATGAATATTTTTAAATTTGTAAATATTTGAAAAATTAATATTTTTAATATAAATTTGTATGTATAAAAACAAAAATATAATATAAATTTTGTGTGAATTTTTAATTATTATTAATATGAATTTTTTATTTTAAGCATTTTAAATTTAAGTTTGGTGTGAATTTAAAAACAAAAATGTACTTTATTTCGCTAAATTAAAAATTGATTTCTAAAAATTCGTCGTGAGTTGAAAACTAGGTCGTTGAACCGAAATTGCTCTACCTAAGGAAGGGACGAGAACTTTTGTTATCATTACTTTTAATCTTATTGAATTAAAGTATGCCAAAAACATTTAAAAAACCCAAAAATCTTTACTTTTAAAACCGCGCTTAAAAAAAATGACAAATTTTAAAATTTTGTCGAGGGACGGACTAGGACATCGTTCCGAAACGCCTTCATCCTAAAAAGAAACAAAATTTTAATTTTTAATTAATTATATGTTTTATTAGTATAAGGTTTTTATATAAAAAAAACAAAAAACAAAAACAAAAATGGTACTGTACCCGGACCCCATGCGATCGCACGGGGTTTGCACTGCAACCTCATGCGATCGCATGAGGCTGGAAATCAGGCCAGAAACAAAAGAGCAGCGAGCTTGCTCTCTGTCTCCACTTTCACACATACATACATACGAGCACATACACATATTATCACCAAAAATCACCATTTTTCACTCAAAATTCACCAAATTTCTTGCTACAATCCGCTCTAAACATGAATTTGATAAGGAGTTTATCAAAAAGGGTAACAATTTCAACTCTAAACCTCTTTAAATTTGATTTTAAGTGTTCTTGAGCTATATTTTTCCTAATTTGATTTTGTTAATTTCTAGTGTAATTAGAGTTAAATTGTTAGTATTTTATGCATGTATAACCTAGATTGATGCTATTTAACATGATTTGAAGCCAAAAACTTCAAAATTTTTAGGAATCTAGGGTTTGTGTTTTTGAGCAATTTGGGGCTTTTTGATATAAACAGGTTATGGCCGATTTTTGTCATGAATTATTGCTAAATTAAGTAGTGTAACATGTTTAGGTAGCTAAATGATCCAAACTTTGATCCTAAACATGATTTTTGAGAATTAAAGTGGACTTTTTAAGTACAAAATTCATGAACTTGATTAATTTGATATAATTGCCATTTGAGACTTGTTTAATTGCTAGTAAAGGTTGTTTTAACATGTTATTTGAATTGAATGCTTATGAACTTTGTAAACATTTTCATTTATGTTTATTTGAAAAAGTGTAGAATTGTTAAAATTGTGAAAATGCGTATAAGTTTAAGTTTGATTTAACATGTTATTGTAATTATGTTAATTTGTTATTTTGCTAACACTAATGTATATTTGGATGCACAAAATTTGTGTTTAATGTGTTTTGCAGAGATTTACTAATACTGAAAATGGAGGTTCTTCATCATCATCTAGACGACCTGCTCCAGAACCTGAACCAGAAATGCAATATGAACCTGAACCAGAGCAACAACAGGAACCACAACAACAACCTGATCAACACGTACCTTATTATGATCCGCTACAATTTGTTGATGCCTTCACAGTATTTCCGATGCATCCACCAGTAGAATACTCAACGATTCCTGAACACACGTTGCATCCTAATCTGAGATTCGATAGAAGCTGGAGAGATTACCCATCATATCAAAGTAACAAATTCAAACTGCTACCGAAAAATGTAGAAGTGCCATGGGTAATCGATTGAGATCCTTTGGAAAGGGTCCAACTAGCTAACTCAGTTAGGGAGCATCTGATCCAAAGGTATGGCAGTTCTTCTTTTACCGATTGGGAACGTCTATTCACCATTCGTAGACCTGTATATAAGGAATGGTGTGTTAAGCTGATGAGTACTATAGCGTTAAATGTAGATGTAGATATATTAGATGATAGAAGTTTTCTTAGATTTATACTTGGCCGTACGATGTACAGGATGTCCATGCTGGACATGGCCAGGGCATTACAGATTTACACTCCTAGTGAATTGCTACTACCCGATTGTATGAATTTGATTTATCGTGGTGAAAGGGTAGATAGGAATTTTGACCCGAACGCCGTCTGGAGGCGTATGTCAAACTATAATGTTTTTACGCTGGGAGGAAAACACTCCTACTTACATATTAACAAAGCCGAACTTCGTATAATTCATAGATTTCTAGCTAACTCGATTACACAGAGAGGTCACAACAAGGAGAAAATGACCTTACATGATTTATTTTACCTAAAGTGTATTCGAGACCCAAGAAGCTTTGTTAATATCCCCTACTGTGTTGGTTTTTATTTGTCTAAGATGGTGGAAGGAATACAAGAAGGGGGGATTATAGGAGGAGGTATTTTTGTTACTCTCACTGGAGAGTATTTGGGTGTAGATAGGGACTAAGGGGGTCCACTTTTGGAATGTAGGGAACAGGTTGAGCCTTTAGGATTGAAGGTCTATCAGGGTGCTAAGGTATTAAAGAGCAGACGCAACCAGCCAGTACCCTATGAAGGTAGTCATCCTCAGGTAGAGAGAGTTTCAGATGAGGAAATGGAGGAAGCGGATGACATTAGGGATGTCATTAGGGAGGCTATGACTGACGTCTACCAGCGTGTAGATGAGGTAGATATGACAAACGGGGAGAGATTTAGTCGGATGGAGCAGTGGCAAGCCCAGAATGATTACGAGCATTCCAGCAACGACAGCATGATAGATGGGACTATCATCAGCGACATATTATGAGTCAGCTGTCACCTCAGGATCACTACGTTCCGACCCGACCCGCTTACTATCCTCCACACCTGCCCGAGATGAGACCACCATATACTCTCTACGACCCTAACCAGGCCTACCAGTACACCTATCACCAACCATGGAACCCGGACGACGACATGAACTGGAACCCCTATCCAGATTGATAGTTCCGTTGGTGATTTCTATGATTTTTATCTTTTTATGATTTTTATTTATGTTTAAACATATGATATTGTGATACATTAATGTATTGTTTAATATTTTTATTATTTGGTACTAATATTTCATATTTGATTTGAAAGTGGGATTTTAAGTCCCATTTCAAATTACCATGCATGTTTATATTTGTATGTATGTATATTGTCAATTGTACACAACAGGGTAAAACAGCGCATTTTCAAAGACTGGCATTAAGTTCAGCAAAAGCTACTAATTTTGACGACAAAACGAAAAACAAATGTGATGTAACAACAAGACGGAATGAACAAATGATGTGCACCATTTATCATTCAGCAAACAAACACGAATATATTTGGAAACTTTGGTAAAATTTAATCATTTTTCTACGCTAATCACCCTCAATAATTTAAATTGTTACTGATTTCTTGCAAGTGAGGGCATTGCAAGATCTTAAGTGTGGGAAGGGGTTAAATTCTTTCAGATTTTTAAAATTTTTAACTTAAAACACTTGGTTACCATTAAAAATACTAGTAACGCAGTAGTTGTATTAGAATCTAGTGCTCTCTGATAATAAAGAACAGCCCTAGTCTTATATACTGACTACCCAATTCTAGTAAAATTTTTAAAATTTTCAATTAAATGAACTCAAAATCATGTTTATACATATTTATGAACGATAAAACTAGGTGTTAACACCGAAATTATTGTTACCTCGGAAAGGACATAAATTGAGAAACAACCCAAAATGTTAGAATTCATTTAAAATGGAATAGAGGACAATAAAAAGGCAAAGAAAGGGAAATAAAAGCCAAGTGTGGGAAAAATTTATCAAGTTATTTAAAAACATATATCACATATTTTTGTACAAATAATTGAAGATACTTTTGTTTTGGACAAAATTAACCGTTTTACCCGATAAATTGTAAGATATTTGAAAGAAAGATAGATCTACACGATGAATCAATTCCATCATTAAAAGGAAGTAAAGTCTTCCGAAAAAGACACGCGCTTCTTGATTTAGGTCAGGAAGTTGTCGTCCAGACCAGTTGTAGAGTCTACGAAAAACCTTGAAAAGTTTTCTCAAAAATCAGCTGGAAATTCACGGACCTCAGCATCAAACAGGGTCACCAAGTGGTCAGACTTATCCTAACCATGAGAGGATCTGTCTCGTAAAATGGGGAGGGCGCCATGCAAATTAGCTTGATAAGACTAATGAATCAGACCCCCAGAAAGGATAATCTCTTTAAAGATTAAAAATCAGCTTTTAAGCCTGATATTACTCAATCCTTGAGATTGACCTTAAAGATTGAGAATTACAAACTCATGGAATTCGATGATATCTAAACTCGAGCTTGAACGAGAAAATATTTTGATCAAATTAAAATCGATTTGTTTTCTGAAAACCCATTTTCAATGCGTTCATTACCATTGAACGTAAAAACCTAGGAATTCACATGGATTTCATTAGGTCACCTAAACCAAATCGGGTGTCAACCGTAAGAACGGTGGTTGCATAGCATGGTCGAAGACAGGACCCTGTGCCAGACCGAAAAACTAAAGGGTGAGCTTTACTATTGCTCCTACAAAGGATAGTAATTGCATCCGACACGTTATAGACCATAATTAAAAGCATGTCAGGGGACATTGCCTTAACAGTTGCTTATTCAACGCTTTCCTTTACAACCGGACGGTAGTTTACCGAAAGGTAATATACGGAGCAAGTATTCTGGAAGTGTTGCTTTCCCAATACAAGGTTAGCAAGTGGGTGACACAAAACCGCAAGTTTTGAGCTAAAGTTTTCAAATCTGATGTAGTGACCCAAACTTTTCCATGTTTATATATATTAATTGAGATTGATATTTACATGATTAAATGTTTCCAACATGTTAAGCAATCAAACTTTTTAAGCAATCAAGTTGACCGGCGATTCACGAACGTTAAAACTTGTAAAAACAACATGACTATATATATATGGATATACATATGGTTAACATGAGATTATGATAAGTAAGTATCTCCATAAGTATATTAACAATGAGTTATATACATATAAACAAGACTACTAACTTAAGGATTTCGAAACGAGACATATATGTAACGATTATCGTTGTAACGACATTTAAATGTATATATATCATATTAAGATATATTAATATATCATAATATCATGATAATATAATAATTTAACATCTCATTAGATATAATAAACAATGGGTTAACAACATTAATTGAGATCGTTAACTTAAAGGTTTCAAAACAACACTTACATGTAACGACTAACGATGACTTAACGACTCAGTTAAAATGTATATACATGTAGTGTATTTAGATGTATTAAAATACTTTTGGAAGACTTCAAGACATATATCAAAACACTCATACTTAACGAAAATGGTTACAGTTACTTTCCCATTCTTTTCTTTCATCAAGAATTCTAGTCGTATTCTTACCCGTATTATACACAGCTTCAAAACGTACTTACTATGGGTATATACCAATAGGAACTAGCATGGGATTCCACTCTTGATTATGTCATGTATGACTAATCAATTTTAACTTCTACCATGAGCTAGTCAACTAACTAGAACTCCTTTTAACCCCACTCACCACTCACCAATTACCAATCATCATTCACTCCATTTCACTTCCAATTCTCTTTCTAATTCTCTCTCAACACACACACACTATTATGAACGTATTTTTTCAGTAGTTAATCATCATCTTCATCAAAAATCACTTCAAGAATCAAGCTATAATCATCATAGGAAGAACACTTCAAGAACACTTCAAAAATCCCTTCAAGTTTACTAATTTACTTCCAAGCTTTCTAATCCATTCCAAGTAATCATCTAAGATCAAGAAACCTTTGTTATATACAGTAGGTTATCTTTCTTATTCAAGGTAATATTCATATTCAAACTTTGATTCAATTTCTATAACTATAAACTATCTTAATTCGAGTAAAAATCTTACTTGAACTTGTTTTTGTGTCATGATCCTACTTCAAGAACTTTCAAGCCATCTGATAAGGCTAAAAAGGAACATATATTTCATAGCAATATCCCTCCTAATTAATAGGTTTTCATATGTAATTGTATTATATTTTCATTGTAATTGTTTAAATAAATAAGTGCGAAGACAAAAGGCGAAAACGAAGATTTGAAGACGCAAACGTCCAAAAAGCTCAAATGTACAAGATACAATCCAAGTGGTTCAAATTATTGATGAGAAACGTCTAAAAATGATAAGAGTACAAGTTACAAAACGCAAAGTACAAGATATTGAATTGTACGCAAGGACGTTCGAAAATTCGGAACCGAGACATGAACCAACTATCAACGCTCGACGCAACGGAGCTAAAATTACAAGTTAACTATGCTCAAGAATATAATATAATATTTAAATAATTCATAATAAGAATAATAATAAATAATAAAAAGTTGTTAATTGAGCATAGTTAAGGGGTCATAGTTGGGTTATTGTAAGAAATGTTTTACGGGTTTTAAGTCGAAATTCTGTCCGTGCAACGCTACGCGATTAATCACCACTGTAAGCTATGTTCTTCCTTTTTTAATTTAATGTCTCGTAACTAAGTTATTATTATGCTTATTTGAGCCGAAGTAATCGTGATGTTAGGCTAAAATATTAAGATGGGGTTATTGAACTTTGGACCATAATTAAGGTTTGGGCAAAAGACCGACACTTGTGGAAATTGGACTATTGACTATTAATAGATGGGGGGTATTGTCTAATTGAGTGACAACTCATTGGAGTCTATCAAACCTATCTTCAAATTAATTAACGTAATAATTAATAATGATTATGGTTGTCCTATTTAGTGACGTTCATATGGAATCTGTTATAATCATTTAATTAATCAATTGGGTTGGGTAATTGATTATTCATTCTGATCAAGTGGATGAATTAATATTCATAAACTAATTAAAACAGGGGTGGATTACATACAGTGATAACTGGTGTAATTGTTGACAGAAGTGATAACTGCGTCACAGTTTAAATCCTTAATCAGTTGGAATATTTGACTTCGGGTATAAGGGTAATTTGACGAGGATACTCGCACTTTATATTTATGACCGATGGACTATTATGGACAAAAACCAGATAGACGTATCAAATAAACCAGGACAAAGGACAATTAACCCATGGTAATAAATTAAAATCAACACGTCAAACATCATGATTACGGAAGTTTAAATAAGTATAATTCTTTTATTGTATTTCTCATCGTATCTTTATTTACTGTCATTTTATTACTCGCAATTTTATTTACTGTCATTTTATTTATTGTCATTATTTTACGCACTTTAATTATCGTCATTTATCTTTGCGCTTAAAATATAGAATCGACAAACCGGTCATTAAACGGTAAAACCCCCCTTTTATAATAATATTACTACTTATATAATTATATATATTTTGTATAAATATAGTTGTTAAAAATATAGTAAGTATCACCAGCTCCCTGTGGAACGAACCGGACTTACTAAAAACTACACTACTCTACGATTAGGTACACTGCCTATAGTGTTGTAGCAAGGTTTAGGTATATCCCACTCTATAAATAAATAAATAACTTGTGTAATTTGTAACGTATTTTGTATTAAAAATAATAGTATATTTCGTACCCTCACGACACAACATCAAGTTTTTGGGGCCGCTGCCGGGGAGCGCTAAAACGCTATATTTTAATTTATATCTGTAAAAATATAGTTATAAAAAAAAGTAATTTCGGGGACACTTTTTGTGTTTTCACGGGGTATTTAAGTTTTTTTTTTTGTTTTTGATTGATTAAAGATATATTAATTTAAATATAATAATTTAATAAATATAATAATATAATAATATTGAAATAAAATATAATAATATAATAATATTTTAGAATCAAATTTGATACGTAAAAGTTTTAAAAGTTTTAAAAAGTCGTATTTATTAAATATTTTAGGGGTATATTATGTAACTTATAATTAATAATTTCTATAATGTCGCTTTAATGTGAATAGTAAATTAATTAATTTCTTTCCTTTACTATTTTGAATTGTAAAAATTTTAAAAGTTTTAAAAAGTCGTATTTATTAAATATTTCAGGGGTATATTATGTAACTTGCAATTAATAATTTCTATCATGTCGCTTTCATGTGAATAGTAAATTAATTAATTTCTTTTCATTTACTATTCATGAATAGTAAATGAGTTAAAAAAAAGTTTTGAAAAAAAAAAATTATTAATTCCTTTAAAAAAAATTGTGTAAAAAAAATCATTTTTTTTAAGAAAAAAAATTCGTTTTAAAAAAAAAATTGTAAAAAAATTGTTTTTTTTAGAAAATTTTTTTTTAAAAAAAAAAGTTTTAAAAAAAAATATATAAAAAAAAAATTTTTTTTTAAAAATTTTAAAATCCTTAAAAAACGAAATATAAAAAAAAAAGTTTTTTTTTATTACCTTTAGATTTTTAGACTCTAGTTACAATTTTTAGTATTAAGTTTAGTTTTGTTATAGTTATTTTTATTTTTAGAATTTTTAGGTTTGCCGTAAAATCCCTTAAGTGCTTATTCCTTAGACTAAGATTTATGTGCTTTAGAATTTTGCGATGCCGTTTTTCGCGCTACTTTCTTATTTTTATTTTTCGACGCCTATTTTTCGACCTTTTATTTTTCGACCTTTTTCGACGCGCAATCTTTTTATTTCTTATTTCTCGCTATTCTAGTTTTAGGACATAGATTTTTTATTCTACTTCTTATCTAAATTTCTTAAAATTACGAAAATTTATTTTAAGTGGTTAAATTGATAGACATCAAAATTTTCTGGTTCGTAGTAATAGTTGGATTTGTACGTGGACCGGGTTATTGGAGCCAAACAGTCCTCAATTATATTGAGACCAAACGAATCCTGCCCCTCTGCTGCATCTTTTGGCTATTCGAAACGTGGGCAAAATCAGAAAAGTCTATTAATTGGATAACTTATATAAGTTTTTCTATTTTTATAACTAATAGGATATTCTGTGAATGCACCGAGCAAAACGTTCACCACCTTTCATACATTCACTACCTGTAACTCGATCAAGACATCTAGCCAATATTATCGCCGTTGATTTTTCTTTAGAATCATCATCTAGACGACCAAGTACTCCAACTCAAATTTCCGATAATCCAATTTTTAAACCCTAAATATAAAGGCTCTCACAACCAAGAACCCGGAGGATATTCAAGGACAATTCCAAGATCCTGAACCACTAATCATTCCTCCTGAACCACAAACCGTTAAATCAGAATCTTCTAGTGATTCGTATTCAACAAATTCAATTATGGAAGTAACGGAACCTCTAAGTATGGAAGATCAAATGAGAGCCACACGCACGGGCCAAGGTCACGCCATTATTCAGCCAGATGTTAGAGCATCAGATTTTGAAATCAAAGGACAAATCCTACACATGATCACCAATCAGTGCCAATTTGGTGGTACAACAAAAAAAGATCCAAACGAACATCTTCGAACTTTTAATCGGATTTGTAATCTCTTTAAAATCCGAGAAGTTGAGGATGAAACTATTTATCTTATGTTGTTCCCATGGACTTTAAAGGGAGAAGCCAAAGATTGGTTAGAATCATTACCTGAAGGAACGATTGACACATGGGATGTTTTAGTTGAGAAATTTCTTCAAAGATTCTTTCCGGCATCTAAAGCCGTGAGACTTCAAGGAGAAATTGCCACGTTCGTGCAAAAACCAAATGAAACATTATATGAGGCGTGGACAAGATTCGGAAGGATGTTGAGAGGATGTCCTCAACACGGATTAGATACTTTTCAAATAGTGCAAATCTTCTATAAAGGCGTAAACATCGCTACACGAAAAGATATCGACACAGCAGCTGGTGGTTCTATTATGAAGAAAACCGAAACTGATGCTTACAAAATTATTGATAACACTGCTTCCCACTCACATGAGTGGCACCAAGAAAAAGATATCGTTAGATCATCTAAAGCAGCTAGAGCCGATTCTAGCCATAACTTTGATTCTGTTTCCGCAAAAATAGATGCTTTCGAGAGACGAATGGAAAAGATGACTACAGACATTCACGCAATACGAATCAGTTGTGAGCAATGCGGTGGACCACACTTAACGAAAGATTGTAATGTTGAACAAACGATGGAACAACGTGAGAATGTTTCCTACATGAACCAAAGGTCGGGAAATAATTATCAACCGCCAAGGCTAAACTTCAATCGAAATCAAAACATTCTTTACAATCCAAATGGAACCAACAATAACTCGTACAACCAACAAGGTACGAATAACCAACCAACTCAAAACAACACTTTCAATCAACAAAGACCTGGCTTATATAAACCACCACAACAAACCAACGAGAAGAAGTTAAATCTGGAAGAAGTGGTATTTAAGCTAGTTGAATCTCAAACACAATTTATTGAAACTCAAACCCAAACGAATGAGAGGTTTGATCAGTCATTTAGAACTCAACAAGCTTCCATTTTGAATTTAGAAAAACAAGTAGGTACTCTTGTTAGATTGATGAGTGAAAGGGAACAAGGAAAGCTACCAAGTAATAATGAAGTAAATCCTCGGAATGAAAATGTTAACATGATATCAACAAATTCTGAAAAACCAATACCAGAAGATGGGAAAGTTTTAGATGTAAGTAACAATGAAGAAGTTACAACACCACCACCACCCGAGTATGTAAAGCCAGTGGTGGCACCATACAAAACACCCATCCCGTTTTCAAGAAAAGGAGTTGAGTATGAGCAAGTGATAGGTAATAAAGTTTGTGATACCTCTGGAAAAAAGAAGAAGAAGAAGAAGAAGAATAAGAAAGTGCAAGAGATAAAAACCGTAGAAGTAAACCCGGTGAAGACAGTTCCACCAAAACCTCTACCTAGGATAGGTGATCCAGGTGAATTTATTGTTCCTTGTCTACTTAGTGATTGTGTCATGTATGATGCACTAGCAGATTTAGGTGCGAGTGTAAGTATTATGCCTCTTTCATTATATAAGAGATTAGGTGTAGGTGAGTTAAGTCCAACGGATATGAGTGTTCGACTCCTTGATCAAACCATTAAGCACCCAGTTGGAATTGCTGATAACCTACCCGTTCAAGTAGGTAATTTAACCTTTCTAGTCGAATTCATTGTCATTGACATAGAAGAGGACTCAAACGTTCCTCTAATTTTAGGTCGACCATTCTTAGCGTCCACCGGGACGTTATTTGATGTAAGAAATGGTAGAATGACACTTAGTAATGATGAGAAATCGATCACCTTTATGATTCAAAAGTCTAAATCTCCACCAACCAAAACCGTTGAACCAGCGGAAACGATTGGTAAGAACCATGTTGTTTTACCAACTCCAACGGTAGTGCTTAACAATAATAAAATGCCTAAGTGTGGGGAGAATGAAGTAACACCTAATGATGACCTGATAACAAAGAACCCCGTCGTTGATACGAAATTAAATGATCCCGTTATTAATAGTTCAATGAAGAAACTTATTAAACGGATTCGCGATGCTAGAACCAAGGGGAACTCTAAGTTATGTAACCGGTTAGTATCCAATCTATCGCCTAAAGAAAAGGCGAAACTAGTTGAAATTGTGGATATTACACAGGAATCCGACCAATGGCTTAAAAAAAAGTCATAGATATGCAAGTTGATTATGGTCCAAGAGAAATTGACGATGAAGTTATTCACAATTTCGACACCACAGCTACCTAAGTGTGGGGAGATTCAAGTGTTCTAAAAAGAAAATGCTCTCTAGAGTTAGTTGTTCTGTTCTCGTGTAGTTCCGAGAATGGAATCCGATTGGTCTTTTCCGCTAGCAGACACTAAAGAACTAGTTTTCTCCCCCCATTCTGATTTTTTTTATTTTGTAGGTTTTATATGAAATTAATATGCTTTTTAAATTTAAGTTTTGTGTGAATTTAAAAACAAAATTTACTTTATTTCATTAAGTAAAAAAATGATTTCTAAAATTCGTCGTGAGTTGAAGATTAGGTAGTTGAACAGAAATTACTTTAACCAAGGGCGGGACGAGAAATTTTGTTATCATTATTTTTAATTTAATTCATTTAAAGTATGCCAAAAAAAATATTAGATTTTATAAATTTTTGAACGTGGGGTAATATACCCAACTTTAAAATTATGTATGTTTGTATTTTATGTTATATACAAAACAGGGTAAAACAACGCACTTTCAAAGACTGTCATTAAGTTCAGAAAAAGGTACTAATTTTGACGACAAGAAACAAAATATCAAATGTGAAATAACAACAATATGTTTGCAAACTCGGTATTTTTAATCATTTTTCTACACTAATCACCCTCATGAATTTAAATTTTTACTGATTTCTTGCAAATGAGGGCATTGCAAGATCTCAAGTGTGGTGAAGGGTTATAAATTCTTTCGGGTTTACACTTGTTTTAATTGCCAAATTTTGTGAAAATTTGAAAAAATTTCAACTAAATGAATTCAAAATCATGTTTATACATATTTATGAACGATAAAACTAGGTGTTAATGCCGAAATTATTGTTACCTCGAGGACATAAATTGAGAAACAACCCAAAACGCTTGAATTCATTTAAAATGGGATAGAAGAGAATAAAAAGGCAAAGAAAAGAATAAATAAAAGCTAAGTGTGGGGAGAATGTACCAAGTTATTCAATTAAAAACTATCTATCACATTTTTGTATAAGAATTATTGCAGGTACTTTTGCTTTGGACGATACTAATCAGTTTTACCCGTTTACTGTAATATATTTTAAAGAAAGATGGATCTACACGATGAATCAATTCCATCATTAAAAGGAAGTAAAGTCTTCCGAAAAAGAAACGCGCTTCTTGATTTAGGTCAAGAAGTTGTCGTCCAGACCAGCTGTAGGTTGACGAAAAATCTAGAAAAGTCATCTCTAAAATCAGCAGGAAATCCACGGACCTCAGCATCAAACAGGGTCGCCAAGTGGTCAGATTTATCCTAACCATGAGAAGGATTTATCTCGCACAATGGGGGGCACCGTGCAAATTAGCTTGATAAGACTAATGAATCAGATCCCCAGAAAGGATAATCTCCTTAAAGATTAAAAATCAGCTTTTAAGACTGATATTACTCAATCCTTGAGATTGACCTTAAAGATTGAGAATTCAAACTCATGGAATTCGATGATATCTAAACTCGAGCTTGAACGAGAAAATATTTTGATCAAAATACAAACCGATTTGTTTTCTGAAAACCTATTTTCAATGCGTTCATTACCATTGAACGTCAAATCCTGAGAATTCATTGGAATTCATTAGGTCACCTGAACTAAATCGGGTGTCAACCGTAAGAACGGTGGTTGCATAGCATGGTCGGAGACAGGACCTTGTGCCAAACCGACAAATTATAAGGGTGAGCTTTACTATTGCTCCTACAAAGGATAGTAAAAGCATCCGACACGTTTTTGGACCATAATTAAAAGCATGTCACGGGACATTGCCTTAACAGTTTCTTGTTCATCGCTTTCCTTTACAACCGAACGGTAGTTTGCCGAAAGGTAATATACGGGACAAGTAAACTGGACGTGTTGCTTTCCTAATACAAGGTTAGCAAGTGGGTAACACAAAACCACAAGTGTTGAGCTAAAATTTTCAAATCTGAAACCCACACAACCCACAAAAATATTTTGCAAACACCGGTGAAGGGTTATTCCGGAAAACTTGTCTAGGGTAAAAGCTAGATTGAATTTTCAAAAGATCAAATGTTTTCATAAAGATCCAATTTCCTAACGGATCTAAATTTTCATAGTCATGTGGAACTGTAAACCGCCTTTCAAATGTGCACTTTGCTTTGGAAACCGAAAGTAAATCGGCTATTTGATTGCAAGTGTCGTTGACCTAAACCCGAGGCAACTGTGGATGACACACCCACCTTTAACCATGGTTCTATCGTTACTATCATTGTTTATACCACCATATCAAAATCACTGATGTACAAAGTGTGATGAATAAAAAAGTGATTCATGTATGTTTTTATTTCAAGTTCTGTATTGCTTGAGGACAAGCAACGCTCAAGTGCGGGGATATTTGATAAGGCTAAAAAGGAACATATATTTCATAGCAATATCCCTCCTAAATAATAGGTTTTCATATGTAATTGTATTATATTTTCATTGTAATTGTTTAAATAAATAAGTGCGAAGACAAAAGGCGAAAACGAAGATTTGAAGACGCAAACGTCCAAAAAGCTCAAATGTACAAGATACAATCCAAGTGGTTCAAATTATTGATGAGAAACGTCTAAAAATGACAAGAGTACAAGTTACAAAATGCAAAGTACAAGATATTAAATTGTACGCAAGGACGTTCGAAAATTCGAAACCGAGACATGAACCAACTATCAACGCTCGACGCAACGGAGCTAAAATTACAAGTTAACTATGCTCAAGAATATAATATAATATTTAAATAATTCATAATAAGAATAATAATAAATAATAAAAAGTTGTTAATTGAGCATAGTTAAGGGGTCATAAGTGAAAATTTCAAATCACCAATTGTATATAAAATAAAATTCACGGTGTAATGAAAAGAACACCTTTCTTCATATTTCTTTCTCTCTTCTGTAATATGTAATATATATTTATATTATAATTTTAATATAAGTTAATTTTAATAATAAAGTTATGGTTTAGTTGGGTTATTGTAAGAAATGTTTTACGGGTTTTAAGTCGAAATTCTGTCCGTGCAACGCTACGCGATTAATTACCACTGTAAGCTATGTTCTTCCTTTTTAATTTAATGTCTCGTAACTAAGTTATTATTATGCTTATTTGAGCTGAAGTAATCGTGATGTTAGGCTAAAATATTAAGATGGGGTTATTGAACTTTGGACCATAATTAAGGTTTGGGCAAAAGACCGACACTTGTGGAAATTGGACTATTGACTATTAATAGATGGGGGGTATTGTCTAATTGAGTGACAACTCATTGGAGTCTGTCGAACCTATCTTCAAATTAATTAACCTAATAATTAATAATGATTATGGTTGTCCTATTTAGTGACGTTCATATGGAATCTGTTATAATCATTTAATTAATCAATTGGGTTGGGTAATTGATTATTCATTCTGATCAAGTGGATGAATTAATATTCATAAACTAATTAAAACAGGGGTGGATTACATACAGTGATAACTGGTGTAATTGTTGACAGAAGTGATAACTGCGTCACAGTTTAAATCCTTAATCAGTTGGAATATTTGACTTCGGGTATAAGGGTAATTTGATGAGGATACTCGCACTTTATATTTATGACCGATGGGCTATTATGGACAAAAACCAGATAGACGTATCAAATAAACCAGGACAAAGGAAAATTAACCCATGGTAATAAATTAAAATCAACACGTCAAACATCATGATTACGGAAGTTTAAATAAGCATAATTCTTTTATTGTATTTCTCATCGTATCTTTATTTACTATCATTTTATTACTCGCAATTTTATTTACTGTCATTTTATTTATTGTCATTATTTTACGCACTTTAATTATCGTCATTTATCTTTGCGCTTAAAATATAGAATCGACAAACCGGTCATTAAACGGTAAAACCCCCCTTTTATAATAATATTACTACTTATATAATTATATATATTTTGTATAAATATAGTTGTTAAAAATATAGTAAGTATCACCAGCTCCCTGTGGAACGAACCGGACTTACTAAAAACTACACTACTCTACGATTAGGTACACTGCCTATAGTGTTGTAGCAAGGTTTAGGTATATCCCACTCTATAAATAAATAAATAACTTGTGTAATTTGTAACGTATTTTGTATTAAAAATAATAGTATATTTCGTACCCTCACGACACAACATCACCATCCAAGATCCTTTGAAGCTAGATCATTTCTTGTCACTTCCAGTAGGTTTACCTACTAAACTTGAGGTAGTAATGATGTTCATAACATCATTCGATTCATATATATAAAACTATCTTATTCGAAGGTTTAAACTCGTAATCACTAGAACATAGTTTAGTTAATTCTAAACTTGTTCGCAAACAAAAGTTAATCCTTCTAACTTGACTTTTAAAATTAACTAAACACATGTTCTATATCTATATGATATGCTAACTTAATGATTTAAAACCTGAAAACGCGAAAAACACCGTAAAACCGGATTTACGCCGTCGCAGTAACACCGCGGGCTGTTTTGGGTTAGTTAATTAAAAACTATGATAAACTTTGATTTAAAAGTTTTTATTCTGAGAAAATGATTTTTATTATGAACATGAAACTATATCCAAAAATTATGGTTAAACTCAAAGTGGAAGTATGTTTTCTAAAATGGTCATCTAGACGTCGTTCTTTCGACTGAAATGACTACCTTTACAAAAACGACTTGTAACTTATTTTTCTGACTATAAACCTATACTTTTTATGTTTAGATTCATAAAATAGAGTTCAATATAAAACCATAGCAATTTGATTCACTCAAAACGGATTTAAAATGAAGAAGTTATGGGTAAAACAAGATTGGATAATTTTTCTCATTTTAGCTACGTGAAAATTGGTAACAAATCTATTCCAACCATAACTTAATCAACTTGTATTGTATATTATGTAATCTTGAGATACCATAGACACGTATACAATGTTTCGACCTATCATGTCGACACATCTATATATATTTCGGAACAACCATAGACACTCTATATGTGAATGTTGGAGTTAGCTATACAGGGTTGAGGTTGATTCAAAAATATATATAGTTTGAGTTGTGATCAATACTGAGATACGTATACACTGGGTCGTGGATTGATTCAAGATAATATTTATCGATTTATTTCTGTACATCTAACTGTGGACAACTAGTTGTAGGTTACTAACGAGGACAGCTGACTTAATAAACTTAAAACATCAAAATATATTAGAAGTGTTGTAAATATATTTTGAACATACTTTAATATATATGTATATATTGTTATAGGTTCGTGAATCAACAGTGGCCAAGTCTTACTTCTCGACGAAGTAAAAATCTGTGAAAGTGAGTTATAGTCCCACTTTTAAAATCTAATATTTTGGGATGAGAATACATGCAGGTTTTATAAATGATTTACAAAATAAACACAAGTACGTGAAACTACATTCTATGGTTGAATTATCGAAATCGAATATGCCCCTTTTTATTAAGTCTGGTAATCTAAGAATTAGGGAACAGACACCCTAATTGACGCGAATCCTAAAGATAGATCTATTGGGCCTAACAAACCCCATCCAAAGTACCGGATGCTTTAGTACTTCGAAATTTATATCATATCCGAAGGGTGTCCCGGAATGATGGGGATATTCTTATATATGCATCTTGTTAATGTCGGTTACCAGGTGTTCACCATATGAATGATTTTTATCTCTATGTATGGGATGTGTATTGAAATATGAAATCTTGTGGTCTATTATTATGGTTTGATATATATAGGTTAAACCTATAACTCACCAACATTTTTGTTGACGTTTTAAGCATGTTTATTCTCAGGTGATTATTAAGAGCTTCCGCTGTCGCATACTTAAATAAGGACGAGATTTGGAGTCCATGCTTGTATGATATTGTGTAAAACCTGCATTCAAGAAACTTATTTTGTTGTAACATATTTGTATTGTAAACCATTATGTAATGGTCGTGTGTAAACAGGATATTTTAGATTATCATTATTTGATAATCTACGTAAAGCTTTTTTTAAAACCTTTATCTATGAAATAAAGGTTATGGTTTGTTTTAAAAATGAATGCAGTCTTTGAAAAACGTCTCATATAGAGGTCAAAACCTCGCAACGAAATTAATTAATATGGAACGTTTTTAATCAATAAGAACGGGACATTTCATCTGAAACCCACCAAACCCACAAAAACAATTTGCAAACACCGGTGAAGGGTTATTCCGGAAAACTTATCTAGAGTAAAAGCTAGATTTAATTTTCAAAAGATCAAATGTTTTCATAAAGATCCAATTTCCTTAAAGGATCTAAATTTTTATAGTCATGTGGGACTGTAAACCACAAACGTTACTGCCATTGTTCATACCGCCGTATAGAAATCACTGATGTACAAAGTGTGAAGAATAAAGAAGTGATTCTAGTATTTTATTTCAAAACTATATTGCTTGAGGACAAGCAACGCTCAAGTGTGGGAATATTTGATAATGCTAAAAACGAACATATATTTCATAGCATTATCCCTCAAGAAAGACATGCTTTTAGTTGCAATTGTTCTATTTACAAGTGATATTCGTTTAAATAATAAAAGGTGAAGACAAAAGACAGATTCGACAAATTGAAGACGCAAATGACCAAAAAGCTCAAAAGTACAAAGTACAATCAAAGTGGTTCCAATTATTGATGAGAAACGTCTCAAAATTACAAGAGTACAAGATACGAAATGCAAAGTACAAGATATTAAATTGTACGCAAGGACGTTCGAAAAATCAGAACTGGGACCAAAGTCAACTCTCAACGCTCGACGCAACGGACTAAAAATTACAAGTCAACTATGCACATAAATATAATATAATATTTAAATAATTCTTAAAATTATTTATATATTATATTTATTTATTAAACCGTCGGCAAACTAGAAAACAAAGACATGTGAACTTCCCCAGCTGGCCATAAGATCGCATGGCCTGGAAGAGTTAATTCCATGCGATCGCATGGATGAAAAATCCAGCCCAGGTCCTATAAATTCAATGTGTTTTGGCCAAAATATATCCATCTTTTTCTCTATCTCTCTCACGTATAATATATATATATATATATATATATATATATATATATATATATATATATATATATATATATATATATATATATATATATATATATATATATATATTATAATTTTAATTTTAATAATAATAAGGGTATGTTAGCGAATGTTGTAAGGGTGTAAGTCGAAATTCTGTCCGTGTAACGCTACGCTATTTTTAATCATTGTAAGTTATGTTCAACCTTTTTAAATTAATGTCTCGTAGCTAAGTTATTATTATGCTTATTTAAGCCGAAGTAATCATGATGTTGGGCTAAAATATTATGACGGGGTAATTGGGCTTTGTACCATAATTGGGGTTTGGACAAAAGAACGACACTTGTGAAAATTAGACTATGGGCTATTAATGGGCTTTATATTTGTTTAATTAAATGAAAATTTGTTAATTTAATATAAATATTTACAATTGCACGTGCCTATAAACAACCATATACACTCGATCGGACACGATGGGCGGGATATTTATATGTACGAATAATCGTTCATTTAACCGGACACGAGAATGGATTAATAGTTAATAGACTTATTAAAACAGGGGTGAATTATGTACAAGGACACTTGGCGTAATTGTTAACAAAGTATTAAAACCTTGTTATAGTTTAAGTCCCCAATTAGTTGAAATATTTGACTTCGGATATAAGGATAATTTGACGAGGACACTCGCGCTTTAAATTTATGACCGATGGACTGTTATGGACAAAAACCAGACGGATATATTGAATAATCCAGGACAAAGGACAATTAACCCATGGGAATAAACTAAAAACAACACGTCAAACATCATGATTACGGAAGTTTAAATAAGCATAATTCCTTTATTTTCTTATTTAATTGCACTTCTAATTATCGCATTTTTATTTATCGTCATTGTATTTAATTGCACTTTTAATTATCGTACTTCTTAATTATCGTACTTTTATTTATCGCAATTTCATTATCGTTATTTACTTTACGCTTTAAATTAAGTTATATTTATTTTTAATATTTTACATTAGGTTTTAACTGCGACTAAAAGTTTTAAAATCGACAAACCGGTCATTAAACGGTAAAAACCCCCTTTTATAATAATAATACTACTTATATATTTTTATATTTTTACAATTATAGTTTTAAAAATATAGCGTTAAGCTTGGCTAAGTCTCCATGTGGAACGAACCTGACTTACTAAAAACTACACTACTGCACGATTAGGTACACTGCCTATAAGTGTTGTAGCAAGGTTTAGGTATATCTATTCTATAAATAAATAAATATCTTGTATAAAATTGTATCGTATTTAATAGTATTTCCTTGTAAAAATTAATAACTATTTTGTATACACCTCGCATAACATCAAGTATTTTTGGCGCCGCTGCCGAGGAAAGCTAAAACGCCGAAAGCGCAACGCTAAATATATAAAAAAAGATTTTTATTTTTCTTATAAAAATATACGTTTTTTTAAAAAAAAATTTAAGTTTGTTAAATATTTAAGTTTTATAAAGTTTCTTTATTTTTATTTTTAGTTTGTAAAAATATAAATTTTATTTAAATATTTTGTATTAATATAAAACTGAAAATTGAAAAAAAAAATATAAATAAAAACACTCGAGGCCCTGCACTGTAGCAGCCCAGCATTTGGCCCGAATCTGCAGGTCATGCGACCGCATGAAAACTTAACTAGCACTCCATGCGATTGCATGGAGTGATTTGACAGGCCCGGTACATCAGATCCATCGAATTAGGGTTTTAATTAATATTAATTATTAATATAAACCCTAATTAGGGTTTAGTTTTTAATTATTTGTTTTAAGTTTTTAATTTATTTGTATTTTTAAGTGTAATTAGTTTTAATAAATTATAAAATTAATACTTTTATAAAATAAATAATATAAAAATAATATTTTTATAAAAATTGTACTTTTTACAACTTTAAGTTTATTTTTATATTTTGCATCTTTTTATTTGTTTTAGCGTAATATTTATATTTTTCGCTCGTACTTAGTTTTAAACTTAGTCTTTTGCCATAGTTATTTTTATTTCTAGATTTCTAGGCTTTGCCGTAAAATCCCTTAAGTGCTTTTTCTTTAGACTAAGATTTAGGTGCTTTAGAATTTTGCGACGCCGTTTTTATATTTTAGTACTTTTTAAGTTATTGCCATTTTAGATATAGAATTTATTTTAAGCTTTAATATTTTTAGACGCAACTTTTAATTCTTAGTTTTTAGTTCTTTTTTAAGTTTCGACGCGCTACGTTCTTTTTATCATTTTTCGACTATTTATTTTTCGACGTTTTTCGACGCGCTCTTTTTCTTTCTTATTTTTCACCGTTCTAGTTTTTAGGACTTAGTTTTTTTTTTCTATTTCTTCTCTAAAATTTCTTTAAATTTCAACGAAAAATTATTTTAAGTGGTTAAATTGATAAACATCCAAATTTTCTGCTTCGTAATAATAGTTGGATTTGTTAGTGGCTGAGTTGTGAGCTTCCGATTTAAAGGGTTCTGGCTCCCTGCTGCATCTATTGGCTATTCGAAACGTGGGCAAAAGCAGAAAAGTCTGTTAATTTGATAACTTATATAATTTTTATCTTTTATAACTAATAGGATATTCAGTGAATGCACTGAGCAAAACGTTCAACACCTTTTGTACGTTCACCACCTGTAACTCGATCAAGACATCTAGCCAATATTGTCGCCGTTGATTTTTCTTTAGAATCGTCATCCAGTCGACCAAGTACTCCAATTCAAATTTCCGATAATCCATTTTTTGAACCCGACCTCACAATTGAGAATCCGGAGGATATTCAGGGACAATTCAGAGATCCTGAACCATTAATCTTTCCTCCGGAACCACCAATCATTCAAACAGAGATTGTCGAGGAAACAACCATTAAATAAGAATCCTATAGTGATTCAGATTCAACAAATTCAATCATGGAGAATCTGGAACCTCTAAGTATGGAAGACCGAATGTGAGCTAAACGCACTGGCTAAGGGCACGCAATTACTCAACATGACATTAATGCACCAGATTATGAAATTAAAGGACAAATCCTACACATGGTAACTAATCAATGCCAATTTAGTGGTGCACCGAAGGAAGGTCCAAAAGAACATCTTCGTACATTTAATAGGATCTACACTTTATTCAAAATAAGAGAAGTTGAGGATGAACAGATATATCTCATGTTATTTCCCTGGACTTTAAAGGGAGAAGCCAAAGATTGGTTAGAATCGTTACCTGAAGGGGCGATTGATACATGGGACGTTTTAGTTGAAAAATTTCTTTAACAATTCTTTCCGGCATCTAAAGCCGTAAGACTTCAAGGAGAAATAGTTACGTTCACGCAAAAGCCAAATGAAACTTTATATGAAGCGTGGACCAGAGTTGGAAAGTTATTAAGAGGATGTCCGCAACATGGTTTAGACACTTGTCAAATAGTACAAATATTCTACCAAGGATGCGACATCACTACAAGAAAAGATATCGATATAGCAGCTGGTGGTTCCATTATGAAGAAAACCGCAACTGACGCTTACAAAATTATTGATAACACTGCTTTCCACTCACATGAGTGGCACCAAGAAAAAGATATTGTTAGATCATCTAAAGCAGCTAGAGCCGATTCTAGCCATGAATTTGATTCCATTTCCGTAAAGATAGATGCTGTCGAGAGACGAATGGAAAAGATGACTAAAGATATTCACTCAATACGAATTAGTTGTGAGCAGTGTGGAGGACCACATTTGACAAAAGATTGTCTCAGTATTGAACTAACAATGGAACAAAGAGAGAATGTTTTATACATGAACCAAAGGCCTGGAAATAATTATCAGAATAATTATCAACTGCCAAGACCAATCTACAATCAAAACCAGAATTATAACCGAAATGTTCCATACAACAACCAACAAGGTCCAAGCAATCAACAAGTATCCAACAATACTTACAATCAGCAAAGACCTATTTTTCAAAATAAACCACCACAAACCGATGATAAAAAGCCAAATTTAGAAGACATGATGTCAAAGCTAGTTGAATCTCAAACACAGTTTTTCACATCTCATAAACAAACCAATGAACAAAATGCTCAAGCATTTAGAAATCAACAAGCTTCTATTCAAAATCTGGAATAAGAAGTAAGTAACCTAGCAAGGTTAATAGGTGAAAGAAAACTGGGAAGTTTACCTAGCGATACTAATGCTAACCCCCGGAATGAAACAGCTAAAGCCATTACCACAAGAAGTGGTATTACACTTAAACCACCTGAAATACCTGTAATTTCTGATGAAGCTATTCCTACTCCACAAGAACCACAACCTAATCAAGATAAGGAAACAGAACCGGTAGTTGAAAAGGTTAATGAAGATAACACAATTAAGGCTAAACCTTATGTTAAACCATACCAACCACCACTTCCTTACCTGAATAAAATGAGAAAAGAGAGAGTTGAAGCCAAGCTATCCAAATTCTTGGATATGTTTAAACAGATAAATGTCAATCTTCCGTTCTTTGATGTGATTTCAGGAATGCCTAGATATGCTAAATTCTTGAAAGATCTAATCACAAATAGAAAGAAAATGGAAGAACTCTTAGCTGTTACTATGAATGCTAATTGTTCTGCAGTGCTTTTGAATAAGATACCAGAAAAATTATCAGATCCAGGAAGTTTCACAATTCCATATTTTCTGAGAAGTCTTAGTTCAATAGAAGCATTGGCAGACTTAGGTGCTAGTATAAATCTAATGCCATAATCACTATACGCTAAACTAGACCTTGGAGAATTGAAACCAACACGAATAAGTATACAACTAGCCGATCGATCAGTAAAATATCCTAGAGAGATAATGGAGAACATGCTAGTTAAAGTTGGTACTTTAGTATTTCCAGTAGATTTTGTTATTCTGGACATGGAAGAAGATTCTCGAGTTCCTCTCATATTAGGAAGACCATTCTTAAACACGGCTAAAGCAATAATAGACGTGTTTGGTAAGAAACTGACCCTAAGTATAGAGGACGAGAGTGTTACCTTTTCAGTTGATAGAGCCATGCAACAACCACAATCTGCAGATGATACATGTTATTATATTCAAATTATAGATTCACATGCAGAATTGTTAGAAGAATTTCCAGAATTACAAGGAACAGGAGAATGTTCTTTAGGAGAAGGAACTGAACCAATTGATGAAACTGAAATGTTAGCTACACTCATGGCTAATGGATACGAACCAATAATAGAAGAAATTCAAATGCTAAAAGAAGAAGACAGATATCGATATAAATCATCGATAGAAGAACCACCGACATTAGAGTTAAAGCCACTTCCAAACCATTTGGAATACGCTTATTTACATGGTGCATCTGAATTACCTGTAATAATATCGTCTTCTCTTACTGAAAATGAAAAATCTCAACTCATTTCTGTGCTAAAAGCTCATAAACCAGCTATTGCATGGAAAATTCATGATATTAAAGGAATAAGTCCTTCGTATTGCACACATAAAATCCTTATGGAAGAAGGTCATAAAACGTATGTGCAACGCCAAAGAAGACTAAATCCTAATATGCAAGATGTTGTTAAGAAAGAAATTATTAAACTGCTTGATGCAGGTTTAATTTATCCAATCTCTGATAGTCCATGGGTAAGCCCAGTTCAATGCGTACCTAAGAAGGGTGGCATGACTGTCATCACAAATGAGAAAAATGAGCTTATTCCTACTAGGACTGTAACAGGATGGCGTGTTTGTATTGATTATAGAAAATTAAATGACGCCACCAGAAAAGATCACTTTCCCTTACCTTTCATTGATCAAATGTTGGAAAGATTAGCCGGAAATAGTTACTATTGTTTTCTTGATGGTTTTTCCGGGTATTTTCAAATTACCAAGAGAAAACCACGTTTACGTGCCCTTATGGTACTTTTACTTACAAACGCATGCCATTTGGACTTTTCAATGCCCCTGCAACCTTTCAAAGGTGCATGATGACGATTTTTCACGACATGATAGAAGAATGCATGGAAGTTTTCATGGATGACTTTTCAGTCTTCGGTGATACATTTGAATCATGTCTAGTTAATCTTGAACGAATGCTTATTAGATGCGAACAATCAAATCTAGTACTTAATTGGGAGAAATACCATTTCATGGTTAAAGAAGGCATCGTTCTTGGTCATAAAATTTCAAAGGAAGGAATTGAAGTGGATAGAGCTAAAGTAGATGTAATTGCTAAACTTCCACATCCCACCAATATTAGAGGAGTTAGGAGTTTTCTAGGGCATGTCGGTTTTTACCGACGTTTCATAAAAGATTTTTCTAAAATTGCCACTCCTATGAATAAACTCCTAGAAAAAGATGCACCATTCATCTTTTCAGATGAATGCATCAAATCTTTTAATATTCTTAAAGAAAAACTCACTAATGCACCGATCATGATAACTCCAAATTGGAATCTACCGTTTGAACTTATGTGCGATGCAAGTGATTTTGCAATGGGAGCCGTTTTAGGACAAAGGATTGAAAAACGATTTCAACCTATTTATTATGCTAGTAAGACGTTACAAGGAGCATAAACAAATTACACAACTACTAAAAAAGAACTCCTTGCTATTTTCTTTGCTTTTGACAAATTTCGTTCATATCTCGTTCTAGCTAAAACGGTGGTCTATACCGACCATTCCGCTTTTAGATACCTATTTTTGAAACAAGATGCTAAACCAAGATTAATCCGTTGGATCTTACTCTTACAAGAGTTTGATATTGAAATCCGAGATAAAATGGGAGCAGAAAATCTCGCCGCTGATCATCTTTCTCGTCTTGAAAATCCTGAATTAGAAGTTCTAAATGAATCAGCTATACAAGACAACTTTCCTGATGAATATCTATTGAAGATAGATTATAATGAAATTCCATGGTTTGCAGACTATGCAAACTACTTAGTATGTGGATTCCTTGAAAAATGATTATCGTACCAAAAACGAAAGAAATTCTTTAGTGATATAAAACACTATTTCTGGGAAGATCCACATTTGTTTAAAAGTTGTCCCCATGGAATAATACGCCGATGTGTATTCGGAGATGAAGCTAGTCAAATCTTAAACCATTGTCACACAGGACCAACAGGAGGGCATTATGGGCCTCAACTCACAGCAAAAAAAGTTTACGATGCTGGATTCTACTGGCCTACAATTTTCAAAGACGCACACCTTCTTTGTAAATCCTGTGATGCTTGTCAAAGGGCCGGAAAAATAAGTCAACGTGATGAAATGCCACAAAATGTCATTCAAGTATGTGAAGTATTTGACATTTGGGGTATTGACTTTATGGGTCCATTTCTAAAATCTCATAATAATCTCTACATTCTCGTTGCAATTGATTATGTATCTAAATGGGCGGAAGCACAAGCTCTCCCAACTAACGATGCACGAGTTGTAGTCAATTTCTTAAAACGTCTTTTTGCTAGGTTTGGAACACCGAAAGCTTTAATAAGTGATCGGGGTACTCATTTTTGTAATAATCAACTTGAGAAAGTTCTTAAAAGATATGGAGTAACTCATAAAATCTCCACTGCTTATCATCCACAAACAAGTGGACAGGTTGAAAATACCAACCGAGCTTTAAAACGTATTCTAGAGAAAACCGTAGGATCAAATCCGAAGGAATGGTCCATGAAATTGGAGGATGCACTCTGGGCTTTTAGAACAGCCTACAAAACTCCAATTGGAACCACGCCTTTTAAACTCGTTTACAGAAAAGCATGTCATCTTCCAGTAGAAATTGAACACAAAGCATTTTGGGCTTTGAAGATATGTAATCTTGATTTAGATGAAGCTGGACGTCTACGGTTAAGTCAACTAAATGAATTAGAAGAATTGAGACATGAAGCATACGAAAATTCGTTAATCTATAAGGAAATAACGAAAAAATGGCATGATAAAAGAATCAGAAGTTCAAAAGAATTTAAGGAAGGAGATAAAGTTCTTCTTTTCAATTCACGATTCAAGCTATTTCCTGGAAAATTGAAATCAAGATGGTCTGGACCATTCTTAGTCAAAAGAGTATTCCCATACGGAACAGTAGAATTAATAAATTCAAATGGGATTGAATTTAAAGTTAATGGTCACAGAGTTAAACATTACATAGATAGTCCGATGGAAGTTGACAACGAAGTTAATCACAATTTCAACACCACATCTAACTAAGTGTGGGGAGGTTCAAATCTTTTTAGGGTAATATGTATTTCTGTTAGAGTTAGATTTTCTGTTTTCGTGTAGTTCTCGAGAATGGAATCCGAATGGTCTTTCCCTAGCAGACCCTAAAGAACTAGTCTTCTCCCCCCATTCTGAATTTTTATTTTTTTTAGGTTTTACGAGATGAAGAATTCCTGTGAACTAAACCATGGTCTAATGCTACACGCTTTGATCACTAAACATAATAATGACACACTCCCGAGTGACCTGGTATCAGTAATAAGAGCCAAATTGGACGGAGTAAGAAAAGAACTCAGAAACGATCATAATAAGTTAAATTATGGTAAAGGAAAATCAAAATCCGCAGCGAAAAGAAGAGCACGACACCTTGAAAGATGTCACAAATGCAGAAAATGGTCACACGTAGGAAAATGCTCGACGAATCAGACATATTCCAATACCGAGTTCGTTACTTTATGCAGAGAAGGACCGTTCATATGTTTCAAAGAAAAATCGTTGAATGCTCGAGGTTATGCCTATGTAGCTATGGAAAACCAATTAGTCCGACTATCTTATGAGTGGGCTAAAACAGGTCACTGAGAATTCTATCTCACAGGTAAGTATGTACAGGTTTTATTTTTATTTTATTGCTTTTAACCTTTTGATAATAAACGGTAAATCGTTCGCTATAAAGTATTAAATTGATACTCAATAAAATTAGGATTTGCGACCGAAATTATTGATATCATACAAAAATTTATTACATCACTGCGAAATTTACCGTTTATTCTTAAGGTATAAATATCTTTAATCAATCAACCCAAAATATTTCAAAAATTCGTCAGGAGTAAAACTAGGTAATATAGCCGAAATTACTTTACCGAAAAGAGGGGCGTATATTTTTGATAATATTTGATTGATTAAAGTGGGATAAAAGAAAAAAAAATTATTTTTATTTTTACTTTGTTTTTAAAATTAATATATAAATATTAAATTAATATTGTAAACTTCTTTTTAAAATCAATATTTTTAAATTTGTAAATATTTGAAAAAATAATATTTTTAATATAAATTTGTATGTATAAAAACAAAAATATAATATAAATTTGGTGTGAATTTTTAATTATTATTAATATGAATTTTTAATTTTATGCATTTTAAATTTAAGTTTGGTGTGAATTTAAAAACAAAAATGTACTTTATTTCGCTAAATTAAAAATTGATTTCTAAAAATTCATCGTGAGTTGAAAACTAGGTCGTTGAACCGAAATTGCTCTACCTAAGGGAGGGACGAGAACTTTTATTATTATTACTTATAATCTTATTGAATTAAAGTATGCCAAAAACATTTAAAAAACCCAAAAATCTTTACTTTTAAAACCGCGCTTAAAAAAAATGACAAATTTTAAAATTTTGTCAAGGGACGGACTAGGACATCGTTCCAAAACGCCTTCATCCTAAAAAGAAACAAAATTTTAATTTTTAATTAATTATATATTTTATTAGTATAAGGTTTTTATAAAATAAAAAAAAAAAAAAAAAAGCAAAAATGGTACTGCACCCGGACCCCATGCGATCGCATGGGGTTTGCACTGCAACCTCATGCGATGGCATGAGGTTGGAAATCAGGCCAGAAACAAAAGAGCAGCGAGCTTGCTCTCTGTCTCCACTTTCACACATACATACATACATACATACGAGCACATACACATATTATCACCAAAAATCACCATTTTTCACCCAAAATTCACCAAATTTCTTGCTACAATCCGCTCTAAACATGAATTTGATAAAGAGTTTATCAAAAAGGGTAACAATTTCAACCCTAAACCTCTTTAAATTTGATTTTAAGTGTTCTTGAGCTATATTTTTCCTAATTTGATTTTGTTAATTTCTAGTGTAATTAGAGTTATATTGTTAGTATTTTATGCATGTATAACCTACATTGATGCTATTTAACATGATTTGAAGCCAAAAACTTCAAAAATTTTAGGAATCTAGGGTTTGTGTTTTTGAGCAATTTGGGGCTTTTTGATATAAACAGGTTATGGCCGATTTTTGTCATGAATTATTGCTAAATTAAGTAGTGTAACATGTTTAGGTAGCTAAATGATCCAAACTTTGATCCTAAACATGATTTTTGAGAATTAAAGTGGACTTTTTAAGTACAAAATTCATGAACTTGATTAATTTGATATAACTGCCATTTGAGACTTGTTTAATTGCTAGTAAAGGTTGTTTTAACATGTTATTTGAATTGAATGCTTATGAACTTTGTAAACATTTTCATTTATGCTTATTTGAAAAAGTGTAGAATTGTTAAAATTGTGAAAATGCGTATAAGTTTAAGTTTGATTTAACATGTTATTGTAATTATGTTAATTTGTTATTTTGCTAACACTAATGTATATTTGGATGCACAAAATTTGTGTTTAATGTATTTTGCAGAGATTTACTAATACTGAAACTGGAGGTTCTTCTTCATCATCTAGACGACCTGCTCTAGAACCTGAACCAGAAATGCAATATGAACCTGAACCAGAGCAACAACAGGAACCACAACAACAACCTGATCAACACGTACCTTATTATGATCCGCTATAATTTGTTGATGCCTTCACAGTATTTCCGATGCATCCACCAGTAGAATACTGATGTTATGCGAGGCGTATATGAAATAGCTTATATTTTACTAGGAAAAACTATTAAATACGATACAATTTTACACAAGATATTTATTTATTTATCGAGTGGATATACTTAAACCTTGCTACAACACTTATAGGCAGTGTACCTAATCGTACAGTAGTGTAGTTTTTAGTAAGTCCGGTTCGTCTACATGGAATCTTTTAAACAAAGCTTAACGCTATATTAGTTTTAATTTATAAAAATACAAATATATAAATAAGTAATATTATTATTATAAAGGGGGGTTTTTACCGTTTAATGACCGGTTTGTCGATTTTTAAAACTTTAGTCGCAGTTAAAACCTAATGTAAAATATTAAATAAATATAACTTAATTTAAAGCGTAAAGTAAATAACGATAATGAAATTGCGATAAATAAAAGTGCGATGAAATAAAATACAATAATTAAAAAGTGCTTTAATTAAAAGTGCAATTAAATACAATGACAATAAATAAAAGTGCGATAATTAGAAGTGCAATTAAATATAAAATAAAGGAAATTAAATATGAAATAAAAGAATTATGCTTATTTAAACTTCCGTAATCATGATGTTTGACGTGTTGATTTTTAGTTTTATGCCCATGGGTTAATTGTCTTTTGTCCTGGATTATTTAATATGTCCGTCTGGTTTTTGTCCATAACAGTCCATCAGTCATAAATATAAAGTGCGAGTGTCCTCGTCAAATTATCCTTATACCCGAAGTCAAATATTCCAACTAATTGGGGACTTAAACTGTAACGAGGTTTTAATACTTTGTTTAATAATTACACCAGGTTATCGACTGCGTGTAACCCAAGGTTTTAATACTTTGTTATCAATTATGCCAAGTGTCCTTGTACATAATTTCACCCCTGTTTTAATAATTCTAGTGGCTATTAATCCATTCCCGTGTCCGGTTAAATGAACGATTATTCGTACATATAAATACCCCGCCCATCGTGTCCGATCGAGTGTATATGGTTATTTATGGGTACGTCCAATTGTAAATCTTTATATTAAAATTAACAAACTATCATTTAGTTAAACAAATATAAAGCCCATTAATAGGCCATAGTCTAATTTCCACAAGTGTCGTTCTTTTGTCCAAACCCCAATTATGGTACAAAGCCCAATTACCCAATTTTAATATTTTTAGCCCAACATCATGATTACTTCGTTTTAAATAAGCATAATAATAACTTAGCTACGAGACATTAAATTAAAAAGGTTGAACATAACTTACAATGATTAAAAATAGCGTAGCGTTACACGGACAGAATTTCGACTTACACCCTTACAACATTTGCTAACATACCCCTATTATTAGGATTTAAAATTAAAATTAAAATTAAAATTAAAATTAAAATATAAATATATATATATATATATACGTTTACGTAGGATGGAAAGAAAAAGATATATAAAACGTTCAGAATGCGCGAGCTTTTATAGGCATTTTTGTCCAGGACAGCTCCGCGAGTCGCGGTATTTTTGCACTACAAACTCCGCAAGTCGCGGAGTTCGTAAATCCAGCTCACACAAGTTTGGATCCTAGTCTGCCGACGGTTTTAATATATAAATATAATATATATATATATATATATATATATATATATATATATATATATATATATATATATATATATATAATTTATATAATTAATTATATATTATATTATATTTATATACATAGTTAACTTGTAATTTTTAGTCCGTTGCGTCGAGCGTTGAGAGTTGACTCTGGTCCCGGTTCCGGATTTTCGAACGTCCTTGCGTACTATTTTATATCGTGTACTTTGCGTTTTGCGTCTTGTACTCTTGTCATTTTTAGACGTTTCTAATCAATAATTTGAACCTTTTTGATTGTATCTTGTACTTTTTAGCTTTTTGGACCTTTGCGTCTTCAATTCGTCGAATCTGAATTTTGTCTTCACCTTTTAATATTTAAACGAATATCACTTGTAAATAGAACAATTGCAACTAAAAGCTTGTCTTTCTTGAGGGATAATGCTATGAAATATATATTCGTTTTTAGCATTATCAAATACCCAACGATTCCTGAACACACGTTGCATCCTAATCTGAGATTCGATAGAAGCTGGAGAGATTACCCATCATATCAAAGTAACAAATTCAAACTGCTACCGAAAAATGTAGAAGTGCCAAGGGTAATCGATTGGGATCCTTTGGGAAGGGTCCAACTAGCTAACTCAGTTAGGGAGCATCTGATCCAAAGGTATGGCAGTTCTTCTTTTACCGATTGGGAACGTCTATTCACCATTGGTAGACCTGTATATAAGGAATGGTGTGTTGAGCTGATGAGTACTACAGCGTTAAATGTAGATGTAGATAGATTAGATGATAGAAGTTTTCTTAGATTTATACTTGGCCGTAGGATGTACAGGATGTCCATGCTGGACGTAGCCAGGGCATTACAGATTTACACTCCTAGTGAATTGCTACTACCCGATTGTATGAATTTGATTTATCGTGGTGAAAGGGTAGATAGGAATTTTGACGCGAACGCCGTCTGGAGGCGTATATCAAACTATAATGTTTTTACGCTGGGAGGAAAACACTCCTACTTACATATTAACAAAGCCGAACTTTGTATAATTCATAAATTTCTGGCTAACTCGATTACACAGAGAGGTCACAACATGGAGAAAATGACCTTACATGATTTATTTGACCTAAAGTGTATTCGAGACCTAAGAAGCTTTGTTAATATCCCCTACTGTGTTGGTTTTTATTTGTCTAAAATGGTGGAAGGAATACAGGAAGGGGGATTATAGGAGGAGGTATTTTTGTTACTCTCATTGGAGAGTATTTGGGTGTAGATAGGGACCAAGGGGGTCCACTTTTGGAATGTAGGGAACAGGCTGAGCCTTTCGGATTAAAGGTCTATCAGGGTGCTAAGGTATTAAAGAGCAGACGCAACCAGCCAGTACCCTATGAAGGTAGTCATCCTCAGGTAGAGAGAGTTTCAGATGAGGAAATGGAGGAAGCGAATGACATTAGGGATGTCATTAGGGAGGCTATGACTGACGTCTACCAGCGTGTAGATGAGGTAGATATGACAAACGGGGAGAGATTTAGTCGGATGGAGCAGTGGCAAGCCCGGAATGATTACGAGCATTCCAGGCAACGACAGCATGATAGATGGGACTATCATCAGCGACAGATTATGAGCCGGCTGTCACCTCAGGATCACTACGTTCCGACCCGACCCGCTTACTATCCTCCATACCTGCCCGAGATGAGACCACCATATACTCTCTATGACCCTAACCAGGCCTACCAGTACACCTATCACCAACCATGGAACCCGGACGACGACATGAACTGGAACCCCTATCCAGATTGATAGTTCCGTTGGTGATTTCTAAGATTTTTATCTTTTTATGATTTTTATTTATGTTTAAACATATGATATTGTGATACATTAATGTATTGTTTAATATTTTTATTATTTGGTACTAATATTTCATATTTGATTTGAAAGTGGGATTTTAAGTCCCATTTCAAATTACCATGCATGTTTATATTTGTATGTATGTATATTGTCAATTGTACACAACAGGGTAAAACAGCACATTTTCAAAGACTGGCATTAAGTTCAGCAAAAGCTACTAATTTTGACGACAAAACGAAAAACAAATGTGATGTAACAACAAGAAGGAATGAACAAATGATGTGCACCATTTATCATTCAGCAAACAAACACGAATATGTTTGGAAACTTTGGTAAAATTTAATCATTTTTCTACGCTAATCACCCTCAATAATTTAAATTGTTACTGATTTCTTGCAAGTGAGGGCATTGCAAGATCTTAAGTGTGGGAAGGAGTTAAATTCTTTCAGATTTTTAAAATTTTTAACTTAAAACACTTGGTTACCATTAAAAATACTAGTAACGCAGTAGTTGTATTAGAATCTAGTGCTCTCTGATAATAAAGAACAGCCCTAGTCTTATATACTGACTACCCAATTCTAGTAAAATTTTCAAAAATTTCAATTAAATGAACTCAAAATCATGTTTATACATATTTATGAACGATAAAACTAGGTGTTAACACCGAAATTATTGTTACCTCGGAAAGGACATAAATTGAGAAACAACCCAAAATGTTAGAATTCATTTAAAATGGAATAGAGGACAATAAAAAGGCAAAGAAAGGGAAATAAAAGCCAAGTGTGGGAAAAATTTATCAAGTTATTTAAAAACATATATCACATATTTTTGTACAAATAATTGAAGATACTTTTGTTTTGGACAAAATTAACCGTTTTACCCGGTAAATTGTAAGATATTTGAAAGAAAGATGGATCTACACGATGAATCAATTCCATCATTAAAAGGAAGTAAAGTCTTCCGAAAAAGACACGCGCTTCTTGATTTAGGTCAGGAAGTTGTCGTCCAGACCAGTTGTAGAGTCTACGAAAAACCTTGAAAAGTTTTCTCGAAAATCAGCTGGAAATCCACGGACCTCAGCATCAAACAGGGTCAACAAGTGGTCAGACTTATCCTAACCATGAGAGGATCTGTCTCGTAAAATGGGGAGGGCGCCATGCAAATTAGCTTGATAAGACTAATGAATCAGACCCCCAGAAAGGATAATCTCCTTAAAGATTAAAAATCAGCTTTTAAGTCTGATATTACTCAATCCTTGAGATTGACCTTAAAGATTGAGAATTACAAACTCATGGAATTCGATGATATCTAAACTCGAGCTTGAACGAGAAAATATTTTGATCAAATTAAAAACCGATTTGTTTTCTGAAAACCCATTTTCAATGCGTTCATTACCATTGAACGTAAAAACCTAGGAATTCACCTGGAATTCATTAGGTCACCTGAACCAAATCGGGTGTCAACCGTAAGAACGGTGGTTGCATAGCATGGTCGAAGACAGGACCCTGTGCCAGACCGAAAAACTAAAGGGTGAGCTTTACTATTGCTCCTACAAAGGATAGTAATTGCATCCGACATGTTATAGACTATAATTAAAAGCATGTCTGGGGACATTGCCTTAACAGTTGCTTGTTCAACGCTTTCCTTTGCAACCGGACGGTAGTTTACCGAAAGGTAATATACGGAGCAAGTATACTGGAAGTGTTGCTTTCCCAATACAAGGTTCGCAAGTAGGTGACACAAAACCGCAAGTTTTGAGCTAAAGTTTTCAAATCTGAAACCCACCAAACCCACAAAAACAATTTGCAAACACCGGTGAAGGGTTATTCCGGAAAACTTATCTAGAGTAAAAGTTAGATTTAATTTTCAAAAGATCAAATGTTTTCATAAAGATCCAATTTCCTTAAAGGATCTAAATTTTTATAGTCATGTGGGACTGTAAACCACAAAGGTTACTACCATTGTTCATACCGCCGTATAGAAATCACTGATGTACAAAGTGTGAAGAATAAAGAAGTGATTCTAGTATTTTATTTCAAAACTATATTGCTTGAGGACAAGCAACGCTCAAGTGTGGGAATATTTGATAATGCTAAAAACGAACATATATTTCATAGCATTATCCCTCAAGAAAGACAAGCTTTTAGTTGCAATTGTTCTATTTACAAGTGATATTCGTTTAAATAATAAAAGGTGAAGACAAAAGACAGTTTCGACAAATTGAAGACGCAAATGACCAAAAAGCTCAAAAGTACAAAGTACAATCAAAGTGGTTCCAATTATTGATGAGAAACGTCTCAAAATTACAAGAGTACAAGATACGAAATGCAAAGTACAAGATATTAAATTGTACGCAAGGACGTTCGAAAAACCGGAACCGGGACCAAAGTCAACTCTCAACGCTCGACGCAACGGACTAAAAATTACAAGTCAACTATGCACATAAATATAATATAATATTTAAATAATTCTTAAAATTATTTATATATTATATTTATTTATTAAACCGTCGGCAAACTAGAAAACAAAGACATGTGAACTTCCCCAGCTGGCCATGCGATCGCATGGCCTGGAAGTGTTAATTCCATGCGATCGCATGGATGAAAAATCCAGCCCGGGTCCTATAAATTCAACGTGTTTTGGCCAAAATATATCCATCTTTTTCTCTATCTCTCTCACGTATAATATATATATATATATATATATATATATATATATATATATATATATATATATATATATATATATATATATATATTATAATTTTAATTTTAATAATAATAAGGGTATGTTAGCGAATGTTGTAAGGGTGTAAGTCAAAATTCTGTCCGTGTAACGCTACGCTATTTTTAATCATTGTAAGTTATGTTCAACCTTTTTAAATTAATGTCTCGTAGCTAAGTTATTATTATGCTTATTTAAGCCGAAGTAATCATGATGTTGGGCTAAAATATTAAGACGGGGTAATTGGGCTTTGAACCATAATTGGGGTTTGGACAAAAGAACGACACTTGTGAAAATTAGACTATGGGCTATTAATGGGCTTTATATTTGTTTAATTAAATGATAGTTTGTTAATTTAATATAAATATTTATAATTGGACGTGCCTATAAATAACTATATACACTCGATCGGACACGATGGGCGGGATATTTATATGTACGAATAATCGTTCATTTAACCGGACACGGGAATGGATTAATAGTTAATAGACTTATTAAAACAGGGGTGAATTATGTACAAGGACACTTGGCGTAATTGTTAACAAAGTATTAAAACCTTGTTACAGTTTAAGTCCCCAATTAGTTGGAATATTTAACTTCGGATATAAGGATAATTTGACGAGGACACTCGCACTTTAAATTTATGACCGATGGACTGTTATGGACAAAAACCAGACAGACATATTGAATAATCTAGGACAAAGGACAATTAACCCATGGGAATAAACCAAAATCAACACGTCAAACATCATGATTACGGAAGTTTAAATAAGCATAATTCCTTTATTTTCATATTTAATTGCACTTCTAATTATCGCATTTTTATTTATTGTCATTGTATTTAATTGCACTTTTAATTATCATACTTCTTAATTATCGTACTTTTATTTATCGCAATTTCATTATCGTTATTTACTTTACGCTTTAAATTAAGTTATATTTATTTTTAATATTTTACATTAGGTTTTAACTGCGACTAAAAGTTTTAAAATCGACAAAACGGTCATTAAATGGTAAAAACCCCCTTTTATAATAATAATACTACTTATATATTTTTATATTTTTACAATTATAGTTTTAAAAATATAGCGTTAAGCTTGGCTAAGTCTCCCCGTGGAACGAACCGGACTTACTAAAAACTACACTACTGTACGATTAGGTACATTGCCTATAAGTGTTGTAGCAAGGTTTAGGTATATCCATTCTATAAATAAATAAATATCTTGTGTAAAATTGTATCGTATTTAATAGTATTTCCTTGTAAATATTAATAACTATTTTGTATACACCTCGCATAACATTAATGATCTTCATGGAACTTGAAGATCTAGCCTTTTGCTTTGAAGATCTTCAAAGAACATAAAAGATTCAAGCTTTCTAGCTTTGAAATCTCATAACTTTTGTTAAAAGGATCCACGCTCTCTAGCTTAGGGTTCCATTACTTTGTTTGATCAAATTTATGTTCTTAGTTGTTTGATTGAATGAAAGTTTGTAGATTTAGTTGTAGATAGAACTTGTATTCGTGTTAAGACTAAGAACATGATGTAACCTTGGTTCATCATCCTTCTAAAACTCTTAAGTGAGTTGTATTCTTGCTTAGTCTTGACATTGTGTGTTGATGGTTGAAACTTGGTCAAAGTGATGCTAAAACATCAAAGAGTTGTACACTTGAAGCTTACACGCATCAACGACGAGAACCGTGATGAGCATCAAGCACCAAGCACCAAGTGACCTTTGACTTAGGTTAACGACCTTTTGGACCGACTTACTACTTGCATACTTCTCAAACATATCGTCAGCCCGACTCCCGTCCCTACCAGCATTAAGATCCAGAACCTGCAAGGGAGGAGGTGAGGGGTTAGCACGAGGCTAAGTGAATGGAACTATCAAGAGGTCTAGCATTCAGTACCAACTTGTATCACTACAACTGCAACAACTTACAACATACAACTAGCAACTAGCAACTGGCAACTTTGCTCCAACTAGAGGACCGGCGGCTTGTATGGGCACACGACCCTAGCTGATTAGGCTAGAATCTACCGATAGTCCTTACTACTAAATCCCCAGTATAGTCATCCACATGCAGGTGATGCGTCATTCAGCACTATACTCAACAAACAGTAGCCAACTAGACCCAACCACAACTAGGTTGACCTCTCTGAGCTGAACCTAACTGATCAAGGTTCCAACAACAACAACAACAACAACAACAACAACTTGTGTACATACAACCAGTCAACTACTACTACTACAGGCAACTAATACTACTAAAAACATGGAAACCCTAATTGTGATCAACTGTAAAACATGACTACTAAACATGGCAACTAACAACAATATAACCATAGTAGCACAACTTGCTACTCTATACTACACCAGGAGATAATTCCACTCACCGAATACCAGCAACTAGCACATATAATCTATCACTGAGCTTCTTCCTTATCCTTATCATCTGAACATAAGGCAAATCAAGTTACTTTCTGTCCGTTAGCGCAAGACAACACAATACATCAAATCAGTATCAAAAGCGCCACTAAAAAGTCTACTTAACACTTATGCATTTTCAGAATTTACATTCTGAATTTCATAAGTCAAGCAGGCAGCATAACAGCTAGAAAACAGTCAAATTACACAATAATGCAACACTGATCTACGCCCGTACTGTTGCACATGCATCTGTACGGTTGCAAGTCCATCCGTACGTTTGCATCGTGCACCCTTATGGTTACACACCCACTGCCCGGTTGCACCAACACCACTGCATCCGTACGGTTGCACATGCACCCGTACGGTTGCATAATGTACCCGTGCGGTTGCAGTCTGCAATACGGTTGTGTTCATCGAGCAACAGCAGCATAAACTGACGGGTTTCGAGCCAAAATCACCCAAATCTCGATTTCTAAACGTTTTGACACCAAAACCAAACGTTTATAACAACTAAAGGAACTTAAACCCCAATGAATTACATTAAAACAACATCCAAATCACTTGATTTTGACCAAAAAGCCTTTTGTACCAAAACCTAACCAAAAACTCATTTAATCTCAGATTACATCATGAAAACGAATTATTCTTACCTTGTTATGACCACGAAATCAGTAGCAACTGATTACAGAGCACAATTTAGACACAAAATCGAGATCTAAGAGATTAGGGTTTCAATGGGAGTGAAAGGTTAGGTGAATCTGTGAAATGAAATCTCAAGAAGCTTCAAGAAATGGCTGATGCCATGCTTATACATATGTGTTAAACACAATACCCCCATCACACACGGGTATTTATCATTAATCTTAAATCTTACGCACCTCAATAGGCAACCCTAATGAAGTCCAAATTAAATAAACGAACCTGTTTTGTGACCCTTGTCATAAACTGGTCTCAACTAAATAACCAAATAATTATAAACATATAATTATTATAATAACACACAAACACACCCAAGGTCGAAAGGGTCTTTTCAGCTAGGTCCGATAACAGGATGTTACAAATCTTCCCCCCTTTAAGAGATTTTGTCCTCGGAATCTGGTCAACTATGGTCAACAAAACCGTGAACTCAACTAAGTCTTTCACAATAATTAACCTAAACTTGGAAATCGTCCTTTCAATAACAGTCATTTTCCTTCGAACAAGTGCACGAATATAAAATTTCTAACTTTTACGCACGTCTGATACAATACAAATTACCAAAAAGTCCACTGGTCAACAACTAGAATCCACAATTCTCCATTGTCAATCCAATAATCAAAGTCAAATTTCACGTTTCTAAGTCATTTGTATCGAAAATTTCACAATCTGTCATCAAATTCAACTCTTAACATAGTCAACATTTCGCAATTATTCCAAGCTAAGGCAACATAATTAGTCATCAGTATAAGTCATGAGTTTATGTCCATAAAATTGTCCTTAAGTCAAGATAATATCCCAGATTACTCGTCTTATGTCCAAACATATCACAGTCCCAATGTTCAACTCACGGTCCACGAATAGCACATGCCACCTAGTTTTCCTTCCGCTTCTCAGAAATTTCATATGACTTACCACAATATACTTCCATTGGCCAGACAAAAGCATATTGTTCTAAATAATACCTCCATTTTAAGTCGCTTGAACCGGAAAATACCACTCGTTCCATCCACTAACTTAAGTCCAACAAGTCTCCTCAAACGCTTCGGCAATAACTAAACTACTTTATAATCAATCGCTCACACCATCTGTCCAACATAGTTATTTAAACATTGTCCATCAAATGTTCAAATAAAATCTACCAACATTGCCACACATTCAACAAGCATAGAAATATTTGGTCAATAAAGTTCACTACTGTCATATCACTCATACTCACGTCACTATCTAACAACTTCCCGTCGTCCAAAAGTCCACTGCATTGAGATACCCAACACATCTCTATCCAAGTCACGATTTTCAATCCCAAAAAGTCAACCTAAGGGTCACCCTTACCCCTACAAAGCACACAAGGGTCGCAACCAAAACATATAACAACATAACCCAACAAAGTAAATCTTACACTACAATCAAGATCTACCAATCTAAAACACACACACACACACACACACATATACACACAACCATATACATATATATAACTAAACAGTATGAAGAATTTAAAGCATACCTGTATTCGCATCATAATCTGTATCAGTACCATCTGATAAGCTCTTGTTGTTGTCTTAGGTGGAATCTTTCTTTTCTGCCCTACTGGAGAACCAGAAGATCCACCTACCGATCCTGACTACGCTCCTGGCCCCGCCCCAGAACCTGATCCTCTTATATACAGACATTAAGCTGACCTATGCCCCACTTGATGACATTTTCAACATATATCCTCTTGGAACGAACAATCCGAATCTCGTGTCCCACAATTCCGCATCTTAAACACCTTTTGGTTGAATCTGAACAAGGACCACTATGAGAAAATCTACAACTATAACACCAAGAATTCTGAGTTGATGCTGACCCACTCTGTTCCAATCCACTTTTCTGTTTCAACTTAACAGACTTCTTTGATCTAAAGTCCGACTGACTCATCACCTGATCTTGTTGTGGCATCACATAACCTTCCATTTTGTTTCTTACTGCTCTGACATCATCTTCTACCATCTTAGCCATAACAAATGCTTGAGATAACGTCGTCGCCATCCTAACCATTGTTCTTTACTCTGGTAAAATTATATTAACAAAATGCTAAATTCTGGACTGTTCATCTGGAACCCACTGTTGCACGAATCTTAATTTATCCATATACTGCTCAATTACCTCATCTATCGTCATCTGAGGTGTCATTTTTATTGCCAGAAATTCCGTCTTAATTCGATTGAGGTCATAGGACGAACAATACTGCTCATAAACTTTACCATAAATTTTTTCCCAAGTAATCATGCTCACTTGCTTTTTTGGTATACTAGAAGTAACTGTATCCCACCAAACCATTGCCCTATTTTTCAGCATACGACTAGCATAAATAACCTGTAATTCTGGTTCGCACTGATAGGTCTCAAAAACCTTTTCTATCTCTCTTAACCAGTTAAGGGTTACCGTTGGGTTAGAACTTCCTGAATACTCTGGTGGATTACAGTTCAGAAATTGTTTGAAAGTACATTTCTTCGGTGGTTGAAACGTCGGCATCTGATACTGATCCCAGATCTGATTTGGGAACTGTTGATTATACTGAGGTGGCATCTGATACTGTTGAGGAAACTGATACTGAGGTGGTAACCATTGCTGTTGTTGGAAAGCACTTCCCGTTTGCTGGTAAATATTTGACTATACTGGATACCCACTATACACCTGATTCGGTACACTACCACTGGTATTCACTGTTATCTGGTGTTGTTCTAATTCCCCTATTCGGTCATGTGCTTCCTTTAACTTACTTTCCAAATCTAGAATTTGTTCCTGCGGATTATATTCTGACACATACCCGTCGTCATCCGGGGCTCTGAATGTTCCGGGGGCTGACGGACCAGTTGCGTTTCCTGTATTATATGCCATATCTGCACTACCACAACATGTTAGTTCCTATCGACTAACACACATCAACCCTACATTTACTTAACCCGTCCCCTCTGATATGTTTGACACAATACAAGGTTTGGGAACATGACATTCAACACAATGTACATGCGGCCAAACCTATACTCTGATACCACATTTTTTAACACCCTGTTTTTTAAACACAGCAGAAGACTGAATTTACACAAATACCCTTAGTTAATTACAAACATGATTATCACAAATCATCTAGTTAATAACTTAATTACAAACCATAAGTGTTACGTTAAACGACTAGTTACGTAATTACAAAAGTTAAGACATCAGAGTTCGTCTTGTCAAACATATCGTCAGCCCGACTCCCGTCCCTACCATCATTAAGATCCAGAACCTGCAAGGGAGGAGGTGAGGGGTTAGCACGAGGCTAAGTGAATGGAACTATCAAGAGGTCTAGCATTCAGTACCAACATGTACCACTACAACTGCAACAACTTACAACATACAACAACTAGCAACTAGCAACTAGCAACTAGCAACTGGCAACTATGCTACAACTAGAGGACCGGCGGCTTGTACGGGCACACGACCCTAGCTGATCAGGCTAGAATCTACCGATAGTCCTTACTACTGAATCCCCAGTATAGTCATCCATACGTAGGTGATGCGTCATTCAGCACTATACTTCACAAACAGTAGCCAACTGGACCCAACCACAACTAGGTTGACCTCTCTGAGCTGAACCTAACAGATCAAGGTTCCAACAACAACAATAGCTTGTGCACATACAACCAGTCAACTACTACTACAGGCAACTAATACTACTAAAAGCATGACAACTCTAATTATGATCAACTGTATAACATGACTACTAAACATGGCAACTAACAACAATATAACCACAGTAGCGCAACTTCATCCGTACGGTTGCACATGCATCCGTACGGTTGCAAGTTCATCGGTACGGTTGCATCGTGCACCCGTACGGTTACACACCCACTGCCCGGTTGCACCAATACCACTGCACCCGTACGGTTGCACATGCACCCGTACGGTTGCATAATGTACCCGTACGGTTGCAGACAGGTTTCGAGCTAAAATCACTCAAATCTCGATTTCTAAACGTTTTGACACCAAAATCCATTCAGTAAATGTTTATAACAACTAAAGGAACTTAAACCCCAATGAATTAAATCAAAACAACATCCAAATCACTTGATTTTGACCAAAAAGCCTTTTATATCAAAACCTAACCAAAAACTCATTTAATCTCAGATTACATCATGAAAACGAATGATTCTTACCTTGTTATGACCACGAAATCAGTAGCAACTGATTACACAACACAATTTAGACACAAAATCGAGATCTAAGAGATTAGGGTTTCAATGAGAGTGAAAGGTTAGGTGAATGTGTGAAATGAAATCTCAAGAAGCTTCAAGAAATGGCTGATGCCATCCTTATCCTTATATATATATATATATGTGTGTTAAACAAAATACCCCATCACACACGGGTATTTATCAGTTATCTTAAATCTTACGGACCTCAATAGGCAACCCTAACGAAGTCTAAATTAAATAAACGAACTTGTTCTGTGACCCTTGTCACAAACTGGTCTTAACTAAACAACCAACTAATTATAAACATATAATTACTATAATAACATACAAACACACCCAAGGTCAAAAGGGTCTTTTCAGCTATGCTCGATAACAGGATGTTACATATATTTAAACATATGGTTAAGTAACAACTAATTAATTAAATAGAATTGAAAGACTTAATTATTTACAAACACGTATATATGTATGAAACCTTACAAAACAAAGTATTTACTTTGCATAAATCTCATTTTTGGCCAAGCTAAAAACCTAAGTACAAGAAGTATCTAAACTCTAGGATAATTCTTACAATTTTAATTCATACAAATCGATAAGTTCACAATTATGTTATAACTTTTGAATTTAATTGCATATTGTAGTCTGATTCACAAGTGTTAAACCTTTACTAGTCCAAATGTGAACACGAACCCCGTGAGTATAAGATAGTAGTTATGTTTGCCCGCGAACTAGTAATATTTAAAATGGTTTGTTTAATTTTGTTAAGACCCTAAACTATATAAGATCTATTAATTGACGATCTAAAACATAGCTTCAAATTTATAATACATTTTGATAACTTAATCCTCTTTTTTTCCACTTTATATTTGAATCAACAATAAGTGTCGATTTATTGGCGACTTAACTGCCGCTTAGAACCTAAATTGAATTTTAGACTTGTTTTAAAACTTATAAAAATTAGATTTTATCATTTTCATTGCGTAACTTTTTTTTATACCTACTTGTTGACTGAAGGTCTTTTCGGATGCAATCTCTCTATTCATAGAAAATTGAGAGGAAAGATTTTCTCTACTCTTGCATGTTTCACTTTAGGTAGAGAAATGACTACTCCTTATTCTAAGATAGATGAAGGATTGTTTACATCTTAACTCCCTCATACTTCACTTATGTGGGATTGAGTTTTGTTGTTGTTGTTGTCGTTGATTACTTCCTTTGTCTCATTCCAATAGTCCACTTTTATTTTTCAAATCTTTTGTATTAAACTTTGACTCATAATATTTTTGTTTGTATTATATGTTATTTGATGAAATTTATAGGAATGAATTACTGTTTAAATGTGTTTTCATTAGTATAATTTTCATCAAATAATATATAACACAAATAAAGTTATTTTAGGTTAAAGTTGAGCAAAAAAGACCTTAAAAGTCAAAACTGGATTATTGGAATGAAACAGATGAGATAATATATTACTCCTAATATATAATATCACAATGGATCCGGTGCAAGTACATCGAGCAGATCATGATGATCTGTTGTGAAAGTAATTCATTTTAAAAACTCATTTTCGAGATTTTGTTCGTTCTAAACACCATGAACGATAACAACGACCTCCAATCTAACTTATCTTCCAATCTTATCCCCTTCTTGTAAAGGTTACATCACCTCCGACACCAAAATTAAAATTAATTCGATTAAACATCAAACTTACATTAAATCATAAACATATAACATATTTTTTTTTTTTTTTTTTTTTTTTGGTGACTCAGGAACCCCCCTACGAACGAATCCTTTGGACTCCCCCGCAGAGGGTAAACCTGGGGGAACGAGCCCGCTGAGCGCCAGACCCGCTACCTGGTGAATTGCCTGTGAAGGCACCCCTCACAACAACCTCCCATTTTGAACGAGCGACCGAAGCCAGACTCGAACCCGGGTGGGTTGCAGGGTGGAGCAACTCAGTGGCCATCCAAGCTATGCCCGGATGGTTTAAACATATAACATATTGACTTATCCAGACGAAAAAATAAACCGTCTTTCATCGTTACTTTGACATACATGGTTACAGACATTAAATATAAAATATCTTAAAAACAAAAGAAAAACACCTAAATTATCATCTAATAACAAGTTACCAACCACTTTAATCGACCGTATTCTTTTCTAACAAACCTATTATTTTCAAATTAACAATACACGAATGGTACTTTCTTGAACTAATATCATATCATAAATCATATGAATCTGTGCACGATTTCAAAATCTTTGAGTTTAATATGATGCAATTTTAAAAACGGAAGAGAATATTTGTGAAGAAAGTGAGTCACCACCACCATGTTGTAATGATTAGGAAAAAGGGGCAAAGGCTGCACCACACTTCATATCCTGCACTTTCTCGCATGTGATCGCTCCTCTCTTCCTTCTTCCCATCTTTGTTTCAAAGAGCCCCTACACCCTTAAATTAATTAGGAGTTTCGTTATTCGGATATAAACGAAGATTATATTATTTGGATTGCAAATAAGAATTGAACAAATTGGTTTTTTAATATTATTGCATAAAAACCGTATCAGTATATCTTTTTTTTTTTTTTTTTTTTTTTTTTTTTTGTATTAGTTTGGGTCAGCAAAATGTGTGGTGCCTAGTTTTCGTCTTAAAAAGAGGAATACGAGAACGCCAGATAAACATGTTCGGAGTAAAAAAATATTTATATATAAGTGTTATCGTAATAGATTTAACTAGTTTGAGAAGCTATTGCTTCGCGGCACGGAATTTTTGCTAAATTCGATTGATAAAAGAAAAAGAAAAATTGTCTCATTTTCAATACTACAAAGGTAATTTGAGAAGTGATCATGTATATTTAATAATATGCTAAATATATTTGTATATTTATAAATAATGTAACAACATAAAACGTAAATATAATTCAATCTCATGTTTATTATTCTAAAACAAAGCTCTGTTTCGAATATAGTTTGTTACATTTGATTCATAAAATTATTTCGATTTTAACGGTTATGGAGGTGAAATCTAAATAGTCGCAATTTCAGTAACATAAGGATAACTCAGGAGGTGATCGTGTATATTTAATAACATTATATTTGTATGTTCATAAATAACGTATGGACATAAATGTAAATGTAATTCAGTTCCATGTCTGTTACTCTAAAATAGAGCTCCGTTGGTAGTGCGTGAAACTGTGAAAGATCTGTTACGAATATAGTTTGTTGCATTTAGTTCGTAAAATTATTTCGAGTTTAACAGTTATGGTGGTGAAACCTAACTCGCAACGAACGAAAAGATTATTCCCTTCAAAAATTTAAATGCATTCCTTTTCATTTTGTTGTTGTTATTTTATCCAAACGAACATCCATGTTAATGTGATTGGACATCAAATCAATCTCCGTTAATGTAATTGTTAAGATATTCTAACCAAAGTCAAATTTTATAAATTTGGAACTTGGAACATATTTTCATTTTACAAGAAACCACATAATTTGAATGATGTCTGGCTGGAGTTAGGAACTAGAAAATTATTTTCACTTTTGGAAAGGAAGGGTCCCAAAAATGTTTGCTCTAGTTCAAAAAGGGAAATGATGGCATTCACTAAAAAGAAAGGATTTTCCTTTTTTCTCTTTGAAATCTGAATGTCATGTACGGAATAGTAACATTGTTTGCAACAACACTACCTTTGAGATCTGAATCTTATACTCTTTAATAGCATTTTTTAAAAAAAAATTAATACTAGCAAGTCTCTATTTTAATGTTGCCACGGATGAAGCCGACAATAGACACCATCACTGTAGCCAATAAACTCAGCCATTATTCACCTACAATACGACCAGCGGAGGTTTTAATCGGTGATCATGCATATTTTTACCACAGGGTTAATATGTCTGTTCAATGCGTAAAAGGGGGTTTAAGGATCTTAGAACAAGGCTCTCCGGTCCGGCTACCGTGAATAACCCTGGCCGACATGATGATGTCGGCGGGGTGGCCAAGTGATTAAGTCCACCTTCGATAACGTTCGTTGATCAGAAGGCCCCATATAAAGGTTGTAGGTGCTAGTCGACAAAGAACTAACCTGTTAACCTTGAGAAGACGAGAGATGATGATGGTTACGTAAGATGTGTAATTGATGATTGTTACGTAACGCTGTTGTTGTTAGAATGATAATAAGGGTTTGTATATATATATATATATATATATATATATATATATATATATATATATATATATAGGCAAACCCTAATTCTAGAACCATCCGAGATAATGGAAATCTCTTCCATAACCAACTCCCCCGAATCACGGATATAATTATGGAAAAGATACTTACTTGAGGACCAAGTAACCGCCGTACCAGGAACATAGGCATTCGATACGAATCCGCAAACCGCATACTGGGTACACGCATACGCATGCCAGCGAGTGCCCGCATACGTATGTATTGCGCATGCGGGTTGCGGTATCATTATGTCCCCCCAGTTTGATGTTATATGACGCAAGACATGTGATATCAAACTATTAAGCGAAAAAAAAAAACAAGAAAACGGCTAGTATTTAATTTTCCGCGTGCGTTTCGATGTCATTAAATGCCTGTCACTGTCGCAGAAACCCATTCGGCTGACAAGACGTAAAGTGGCAGTTTGGCAGGCGCGTGTTGAAATGTCACGTTCATATTGATTATAAACGTTCCATATTAATTGATTTCGTTGCGAGGTTTTGACCTCTATATGAGACGTTTTTCAAAGATTGCATTCATTTTTAAAACAACCATAACCTTTATTTTATCAATAAAGGTTTCAAAAGCATTACGTAGATTATCAAATAATGATAATCTAAAATATACTGTTTACACACGACCATTACATAATGGTTTACAATAGAAATATATTACATAGACATATGTTTCTTGAATGCAGTTTTTACATAATATCATACAAACATGGACTCCAAATATTGTCCTTATTTTAGTATGCAACAGCGGAAGCTCTTAGTATTCACCTGAGAATAAACATGCTTTAAACGTCAACAAAAATGTTGGTGAGTTATAGGTTTAACCTATATATATCAAATCTTAACAATAGACCACAAGATTTCATATTTCAATATACATCCCATACATAGAGATAAAAATCATTCATATAGTGAACACCTGGTAACCGACATTAACAAGATGCATATATAAGAATATCCCCATCATTCCGGGACACCCTTCGAATATGATATAAATTTCGAAGTACTAACGCATCCGGTACTTTGGATGGGGTTTGTTAGGCCCAATAGATCTATCTTTAGGATTCGCGTCAATTAGGGTGTCTGTTCCCTAATTCTTAGATTACCGGACTTAATAAAAAGGGGCATATTCGATTTCAATAATTCAACCATAGAATGTAGTTTCATGTACTTGTGTCTATTTTGTAAATCATTTATAAAACCTGCATGTATTCTCATCCCAAAAATATTAGATTTTAAAAGTGGGACTATAACTCACTTTCACAGATTTTTACTTCGTCGGGAAGTAAGACTTGGCCACTGGTCGATTCACGAACCTATAACAAATATTGTGACGACCCGAGAATTTCCGACCAAATTTAAACTTAAATCTTATTATGGTTCTGACACGATAAGCAAAGTTTATTAAATCAAGTCTCAAAATGTTTGAACAATTTTTCATGAATGCATTTGACCCTTCTGACTATTCCCGACGATTCACGAACAATCACTTGTAAATAAATATATATATATATATATATATATATATAAATGTAAGTATATATATAATAGTTTGAAATTATCAAATATAATTTAAACATTTACAATTAATTATGTAAAATAGATTACAAAGTAATTAAGTGTATTTTAAAATAAATTTATAGTTATATATATATAATTTACTAATATTAAATATTTAATATATAAAATATATGATTAGTAAATAGGGTATAACTAATGAATTGTAATATAAATATATGATGTATGATATATATATATATATATAGTTTACATATACATATAAATAAGGATATAAATACATATATACAGCAACCGTATTCTGTGTTCCATAAAAATACGTATAGGTATATACAGCTAGATAGTATTCTGTTTTCAATCAATATCAGACTATAGTGATTCTTGCTTTATGTATCAAATCTACAAAATCACGATCTAACTTTGAAGAACAATCCAAAATTCAATTACCAACCTCCTTCAACTTTTTATTTATTATTTATTTCTTTATGTACGAACGGTGTTGGATTGTCGAGTTCGATTTGGCTAGATATCAATCCTTCCACTTGATAATTGATACCATACAAATTCACATTATCATTACCAATCATAGAACTCCTTAACAACTGTTTTTCCTTCTTGATTCTGCAGGCCACAATCCAAAACCACCCTATAATCTTTCTGTTTGTATAACACGAGCCAACAAGATACCGCCACCACTAAACACCACTATCAACGAGAAACCATCATAATCTAATTATTTAATTATCTGAAATTTAACATGCTGCTCGAATCATTGTTGCTACTATCTGTTCAATCCACCACCCATCTCACTTCACTTTGGTCACCTTCACCACCCCGAAAATAATGTATCTGTTTCACCTTATTTTGTTCGACTAACATTACAAATCCAACACAACCACCACTTCACGTTTTTGCTGTAACTACTGCAGCTGGTATGTTATTCCTGTTTTGGTACGAAAACTCATCCATTCGCCACTATGAACCTGCACCATGAAAACTATTGTTACTGTTACCGCTTGCTTTTGTATCATTTGAGATCACAAACCATCTCTTCCTCTCTCTCTACATCGCTCTCTGTCTCTCTTAAATCAAAACCACCACCAACGAAAACAAACCATAGACCACCACCATTCGTCACCCAACACCTTTGTATTCTACGGTATACTTTTCTTTTCGTGATCCTGCAACTACTTCCTTCTGGGTTTTCTCAACGAAAATATGTTGATACAAGAAGAAATCGAGCCATTTCAAGAACTAAAAGTAAAGAAGGCGTTCACAAATCAAAGCTTGATGGAAGTAGATTCGTTAAATAATAAAATTTCATTTACTTAATCAATCTCCAAGAAAAGAAGATATGTAAGTGGAACTCTTAGCTGTCTTCCTTATTTTTTTTTTTTGAAACGAATCCACTACGAAAAGAAACAGACAATTGAGTTTGCTTTTTATTCCACTTGTATTTTTTTATCTACTGAATTCCACAAAGGGAAAATCCTCCAGCAAATTGAACGATGCCTTTATTAAAATTTGACTTGGGTTCCTTTTGTTTTTGGGCCGAGATAATCCCAAAGAAATTCTGTTGGGCCACACGTTTTAGCTTGGGCCGAGAGCTTGTCTTAATTTCAGTCTATTATCACCAAACCGGTAGTCGATGGTTCATGCATAAACTGCAATCTTCGCTGCAGCTTCACATTTCAGCTTCTATATCCCATCCCTAGTTCTAAACGCAATGAAGAGGATGATGTGAATAAGAATGATAAATGGATCGTGATGAAGTGATAGATGGTAACGATAGGATGGTAATGATGACGATTAAGATTACATGATAACGATGTTACTATGATATTTGATGATGACACAATGATAGTGATAATATATGATGATGGTTTCTCATCGATTGAAGTTTGTGAGAAGAAGAAGAAAAGAGATAACAGAATAAACGGTTAAGTATATATTGGTTGAGAAGGATTTCAGAAAACCAGAAACGGATGGATTGTTAGGCGATTTGTCGAGGAGCGAGAGGTCATGGGTTCGAGTCCCGGCAGGGACAATCTTTTTGCTGTTTTTCTTAAAGGTAGTCTCTTTAATTATTTTTATTATTACTATTATTATTATTATTATTATTATTATTATTATTATTATTATTATTATTATTATTATTATTATTATTATTATTATTATTATTATTATTATTATTATTATTATTATGAAGTATTAGTATTATTATTATAGTTATGTTGGTATTAAGTATTAGTAGTAATATTAGATATTATGACTATTATGATATTTTTTTTTTGTTATTATTATTAGCATCATTATTATTATTATTAGTAATATCACTATTATTATTATTAGTATTAAAAATTAAAATTATCGTTATTGTTATTATTATTATTAATACAAGTAGTAACTATTATTTTTATTATCATTATGATTATAATTACAAAAATGAATATTATTATTATCATTGTCAAGTTAAGTAATATTATAACCATCGTACTACAATTTGTTATTATCATCATTAAATATAAGTATTATAATTATTGTTAGTATTGTTATTATGTATTATAGGATTATTATTATTGTTATGAGAATAACACAGGTTATCATTACTTTCATTATTATTAGTATTAATATTACTTTGGTAACTATTAGTATCATTAATCTTATAATTAGATAAAAGTATCACTTTTAACAATATCATTATTATTATGATTACTAGTATTATCACTACTAATAAAGTTATTATTATTATTATTATTATTAGTAAATCATTATTATTAAAAACTATCATTTTGTTACAAATAGCTATTTTGTACCTAAAATATACTTTATACATATATTATAGTTATATTAATAGTTGATATACCTACATATCAAACATAATAACAATATTTATATAAGTGCTTTTACATAACAAACTAATGATATTTTTTTTAATACTAACCATATATATACAGATATGTTAATATAACTAAAAATATAGATATTAAACATTTTGAAAATATATACACAAACTAAATAAGCATAATATATAATTTAAAATAATATATATATATATATATATATATATATATATATATATATATATATATATATATATATATATATATATATATATATATATATATATATATATATATATATATATGTTCGATTACAATTACGTGTGTTAATATATACACAAATGATATAGGTTCGTGAATCCGAGACCAACCCTGCATTGTTCAGTTGTTCAATATAGTCATATGTATTTTTACTACAAAATACATTAGGTGAGTTTCATTTGTTCCCTTTTTAAATGCTCTTGCAATATATATTTTTGGGACTGAGAATACATGCGCTGCTTTTATAAATGCTTTACGAAATAGACACAAGTGATCGAAACTACATTCTATGGTTGGATTATTAAACCGAATATGCCCTTTTTAGTCTGGTAATCTAAGAATTAGGGAACAGACACCCTAATTGACGCGAACTCTAAAGATAGATCTATCGGGCCCAACAAGCCCCATCCAAAGTACCGGATGCTTTAGTACTTCGAAATTTATATCATGTCCGAAGGAGGATCCCGGAATGATGGGGATATTCTTATATACAAATTGTGAATGTCGGTTATCAGGTGTTCAATCCATATGAATGATATTTTTTGTCTCTATGCATGGGACGTATGTTTATGAGAAATGGAAATATGAAATCTTGTGGTCTATTAAATTTATGAAATGATTATTTATGTAAACTAATGAACTCACCAACATTTTGGTTGACACTTTAAAGCATGTTTATTCTCAGGTATGAAAGAAATCTTCCGCTATGCATTTGCTCACTTTAAAGATATTACTTGGAGTCATTCATGACATATTTCAAAAGACGTTGCATTCGAGTCGTCGAGTTCATCAAGATTATTATTTAGATAATTATAATTAGATATGTTATGAAATGGTATGCATATCGTCAATTTTTGATGTAAGGAAGTTTGTCTTTTTCAAAATGAATGCAATGTTTGTAAAATGTATCATATAGAGGTCAAGTACCTCGCGATGTAACCAACTATTGTGAATCGTTTGTAATCGATGTGGACTTTGTCTGGATGGATTAGGACGGGTCCTTTCAGTTGGTATCAGAGCGGTGGTCTTGGCGAACCATGTCTGCATTAGTGTGTCTAACTGATGAGTCGTTAGGATGCATTAGTGAGTCTGGACTTCGACCGTGTCTGCATGTCAAAAGTTTTGCTTATCATTTTGTGTCAAAAATTTCCTGCTTATCATTCTTAGAGAATCACTTGCTTATCATTCTTAGTCTAAACACGTTTTACTGCATTGACTGCATGAATAGTGTATAGACAAAATTCATATCTTAGCGTATCTGCTACTTCATATCTTAGCGTATCTGTTACTGTAACTTTGCTTGACAACTTCCGTAGATTCCTCAGTAATTTATGGAATTTTAGTATTATATATGCATATGTAAATTATGTATTGCATGGTACTAATCTACATCCTATAATCCATTTCTTATCGAAAAATCCTTCATCTGATAGTACGAGATGAATCCTGCAACCAGTTCGAGTCCCTCAGATTCCGATAGCTATTCAGATAGTTATTCTGACAGCTATTCCGACAAAGATGTTCACCTAAGCTCTGAAAACAGCGTCATCGGCATGAATCAACCAATCAGTCATTATTAATTCATCTGATGGGTTCGTAGTTAACTTAATTAATGGAAACGCGCAGAAGGCAATCCCTTCCATCAACCGAATTCACCTCTTGACAATGAACCTGAAGCGTTTACCGGCGAACCTGTTCGAGACACCAATTTCAATCTCATTTCCAGGGTAACTCGACAAGATTATATTCTATCCACAATTCTGAACCCTATTCATCCGCTCGTTTCGACCGACAATCATCCTGGAGTAATAAGTCAACGAACTTCGCGCTCGAATAATCAATTCGGAGAATATGGTGCAAAATGTACCAGCTTCAGCAACATCACCGGCACCAACAGTACAATCAATAACAGCACCAGTACCATCAACAATCCATGCTTCAATATCATCATATGTACTTTGAGTATGATCTTCGTTCTACGTATCGTTCTACCTTATTTATCTTCGTTCGACATGGCGAATATGTAATCTCTAAAGTTTTAGAGATTAGTTATTCTAGTTCCAATCGAAAAGCAAATGAGTTTAATATCATATTAACTCATTAAATCCATGAATACATCTGAAGAAAATATATATGTACATATGTTTTCATAAAGATTGTAATTAAAAATTCTCTTGTACAAACTGTTAATGGTGAAAATATTTTAACGGGTAGGTAATACCCGAGGACTATTTAAATTTCACATTAATAAGTTACATTGTATGTTCTTTGAATCTGTTTCAACAGTCATATACTATCCTACTTACATCCACCAATATACAAATCCGTTCACCACAGAATAACCATATTCATCCAACTACATATTTGGATTTTGACCTATCAGAATCCAACAAGTGGCATAATGAAGAAATAATGGACACAATAAATATTGATTAGAAACAGATTAATTAACAATATGAAATTCTATTAAGAATCCACGCTAACAAAATCCTAGCTAACTGATCCTAGCTAACTGTTAATTCCGTATTACCATTTAATTATCGCAATTTATTTATCGCAGTTTGTTTATCGCAATTTACATCCTCGCAATTTTATTTATAGTCATTTAATTTCTGTTATTTACTTTACGCACTTTATTTATTGTTATTTAATTTCTGTTATTTATTTTACGCACTTTAAATATCGGGACACGTATACAAAGTTTTGACATATCATATCGACGCATTTATATATGTTATTTGGAATAACCATAGACACTCTATATGCAGTAATGATCGAGTTCTCTATACAGGGTTGAGGTTGATTCTACAATAATATATATAACTTGAGTTGTGATCGAGTCTGAGACGTATACGGGTCACGACACGTATTAATTAATTCGAAAATTATATATTGCTAACTGTGGACTATCAATTGAGGACCACCAACATTGGACAATTAAAATGAATTAAAATATTGATTATAACATATGAAACTAAACAATTCTTCAAGATTGCCGCTTGATTTCACCTTAAACCTCATTTGTATCTCGTCGATTACAATCTGCATTCAAACCTTTTATAATTCTTGAAAACACCTCAATCGATAGGATGAATCAACCGCACTTCATCTACGTAAGGAAAGATTTATGTATATAGTATTGCATCTTAGAAACTCTCGACAACTGAGTAAAAGTTTAACACGTAGCCGCGTCAGATCCTTTGGCATTTATTAGCAAAAAAAAAAAAAAATTAACTTTGCGATCTCTTTTCAAAGTAGCAAATTTTGTCACAGCTTCAGCAAATTAACTACGACTTTTCGTTCGAAACAACCTTATTATCACCTTGATTTATATGTATGTTCTTTTATTGTTACTGGGGAACCTTTTATATTCCACCATATTACCATCAGCGTTTAATCATCTAAAAACACAAATCTCTTAAAAATCACCTCGGATCGATAACCAATGATTCAGATATAGTAGCAGTAAATGTAGAGGAATCAGCAATCAATATTTCGAATCTCGTAGCAATTCTACATCAATAGTTATATGTATACATATAACAATTAACTCCTAGAATTACGATCTTCAATTCTAAAATTTTGAAAAGGCACCGAGTTTACGAATCGATACTCTGAATGTTGAAAAAGCTGAATGAAGCAGCAGAAATTGTAGACAATCGTAAACGACCTTAATCATCGGAAGTTTGATGATAAAGAATAGTATGTTGGAAAAGCTCAAAAAAAGTTGGAACTGGAAAACGGATTGAGCTAACCACAAAGGAGACCAAGGACAAATACAAGGACCATACCATATATTCAAAGAATCCAATTGATTCTGGATCCGATGAAACCTTTAAAGAATATCTTGCTCCGAAGTCATGTTAAAATCTTGCGGAAAAATCTTTCTCCATCAACCATCGAACTTAGAAATTCCAAAATATCATCATCAATATCTTCGATATTTCTGAGGATATTTTCATAAATATTCTCGTCCGAAATTATATACCTCTTCGTGCTTCCTGTGTATCATTATATTGGAAATATTCAATAGAAAATTTAGTACCGAAAAGCAGATTATGCGAAACTATGAAGAAATCCGTGGACAAATCGCAAAGAATAAGTTTGACTTCAAAGAATCCAAATGATTCTGTTTCAGATGAAATCTTTAACGAATACCTTGCTTCCGAATCTAAACCCTTACGGATAAATCTTCTTCATCATCCATCGATATTAGAAATTCCAAGATACCATCGTATCTTTCATTATAAATATCCTCCATATTTCTGAAGATATTATCGTAACTATTCTTATCCGAAATCATTAATCTATTTGTGCTATCAGTGTTACATCATATAGAAACTGTTAGTTTCTATATTCTATAAACTTTCAAGCTTAAGATATGAATGTTATTGAAGTAATGTTGGAAACTGATGCATGAGTTAGTATAATATAATGACACTTGATCAACGTGATTATATTATAGTAAGTCATGTTGAGTTTTTAAAGGGAATGTGATGATTCACAGATCATAACGTCATCATGTGTTATGTTACACGACTCTTACGTTCTGTTTAATCTATAAACATATCAAGAACATATTTTTATTCATAGTCATATCTTTCCTCGAATTCTGGTAATTTGACAAGTCAAATTGTGCTATTATCGTTTCTTCCTTAGGACATTAACAATGTTCATTCTGAAACTTGTATCTGCGAATTCTGGACCATTACAAGAGATGCCTAATCGTAAGAAGAAGAAACGAAGGGACAAAGTTCCGAAATAGAAATTAGAGTATAAATCGCAGCAAATAGGGGGGAGTATTAACTGGGGATGACAATGATTATAGAAAACAAAAGCAAGGACTTCGAAGTATAAGGGAAGATATAAAGCCCGATAATAACGCATGAATTACAAACCATGAGTATCAAGGTTTATCGCAACATAAAGACACGGGAGAATTAAAAGCACTATAACCCAAGAGCAAAATAGAAGTAAACAAATTTTTCTGGTGAAAGATTGAAAATAAGGATGACAGGAATTATAATTAGGAAATATCAAGGATTAGAAATGGACTAAGAATTTTCACAATCTTTTGGATGTATAAACTAAGAAAGAAAGTATAGGAATGGTGAGAATAATGGAACGGAGGAGTTTAATTTATAATGGAAATATCAGACAGAGTAATCGAGGCAGATTATCGTATTTAATTATAGAGATCTTAATTTCCTTATTCGCCGAAGAATCAAATCTTTTAGATTTCGAAGATTGTCTTTATATCCCTTGAATTTCGGAATTCAAACCTGACTACGTCAAAAGTTAAAAACAAATCTTTGTTTCTCATTTCATTCTTTTGTGAATAGCTTCCCTCGTGCTCTTCGAATAATCAAATTGTTTTATCCATATTACTCAATGAGGATAAAACTCTATTTATCAACACATATTCATCATGAAAACATTTTTATTGTTAGCCATGACCACCTCACTCAAATTTCGGGACGAAATTTCTTTAACGGGTAGGTACTGTGACGACCCAGAAATTTTCGACCAAATTTAAACTTAAATCTTATTATGGTTCTGACACGATAAGCAAAGTTTATTAAATCAAGTCTCAAAATGTTTGAACAATTTTTCATGAATGCATTTGACCCTTCTGACTATTCCCGACGATTCACGAACAATCACTTGTAAATAAATATATATATATAAATGTAAGTATATATATAATAGTTTGAAATTATCAAATATAATTTAAACATTTACAATTAATTATGTAAAATAGATTACAAAGTAATTAAGTGTATTTTAAAATAAATTTATAGTTATATATATATAATTTACTAATATTAAATATTCAATATATAAAATATATGATTAGTAAATAGGGTATAACTAATGAATTGTAATATAAATATATGATGTATGATATATATATATATATATATATATATATATATATATATATATATATATATATATATATATATATAGTTTACATATACAGATAAATAAGGATATAAATACATATATACAGCAACCGTATTCTGTGTTCCATATAAATACATATAGGTATATACAGCTAGATAGTATTCTGTTTTCAATCAATATCAGACTATAGTGATTCTTGCTTTATGTATCAAATCTACAAAATCACGATCTAACTTTGAAGAACAATCCAAAATTCAATTACCAACCTCCTTCAACTTTTTATTTATTATTTATTTCTTTATGTACGAACGGTGTTGGATTGTCGAGTTCGATTTGGCTAGATATCAATCCTTCCACTTGATAATTGATACCATACAAATTCACATTATCATTACCAATCACAGAACTCCTTAACAACTGTTTTTCCTTCTTGATTCTGCAGGCCACAATCCAAAACCACCCTATAATCTTTCTGTTTGTAAAACACGAGCCAACAAGATACCGCCACCACTAAACACCACTATCAACGAGAAACCATCATAATCTAATTATTTAACTATCTGAAATTTAACATGCTGCTCGAATCATTGTTGCTACTATCTGTTCAATCCACCACCCATCTCACTTCACTTTGGTCACCTTCACCACCCCGAAAACAATGTATATGTTTCACCTTATTTTGTTCGACTAACATTACAAATCCAACACAACCACCACTTCACGTTTTTGCTGTAACTACTGCAGCTGGTATGTTATTCCTGTTTTGGTACGAAAACTCATCCATTTGCCACTATGAACCTGCACCATGAAAACTATTGTTACTGCTACCGCTTGCTTTTGTATCATTTGAGATCACAAATCATCTCTTCCTCTCTCTCTACATTGCTCTCTGTCTCTCTTAAATCAAAACCACCACCAACGAAAACAAACCATAGACCACCACCATTCATCACCCAACACCTTTGTATTCTACGGTATACTTTTCTTTTCGTGATCCTGCAACTACTTCCTTCTGGGTTTTCTCAACGAAAATATGTTGATACAAGAAGAAATCGAGCCATTTCAAGAACTAAAAGTAAAGAAGGCGTTCACAAATCAAAGCTTGATGGAAGTAGATTCGTTAAATAATAAAATTTCATTTACTTAATCAATCTCCAAGAAAGGAAGATATGTAAGTGGAACTCTTAGCTGTCTTCCTTATTTTTTTTTAAACGAATCCACTACGAAAAGAAACAGACAATTGAGTTTGCTTTTTATTCCACTTGTAATTTTTTATCTACTGAATTCCACAAAGGGAAAATCCTCTAGCAAATTGAATGATGCCTTTATTGAAATTTACTTGGGTTCCTTTTGTTTTTGGGCCGAGATAATCCCAAAGAAATTCTGTTGGGCCACACGTTTTAGCTTGGGCCGAGAGCTTGTCTTAATTTCAGTCTATTATCACCAAACCAGTAGTCGATGGTTCATGCATAAACTGCAATCTTCGCTGTAGCTTCACATTTCAGCTTCTATATCCCATCCCTAGTTCTAAACGCAATGAAGAGGATGATGTGAATAAGAATGATAAATGGATCGTGATGAAGTGATAGATGGTAACGATAGGATGGTAATGATGACGATTAAGATTACATGATAACGATGTTACTATGATATTTGATGATGACACAATGATAGTGATAATATATGATGATGGTTTCTCATCGATTGAAGTTTGTGAGAAGAAGAAGAAAAGAGATAACAGAATAAATGGTTAAGTATATATTGGTTGAGAAGGATTTCAGAAAACCAGAAACGGATGGATGGTTAGGCGATTTGTCGAGGAGCGAGAGGTCATGGGTTCGAGTCCCGACAGGGACAATCTTTTTGCTGTTTTTCTTAAAGGTAGTCTCTTTAATTATTTTTATTATTACTATTATTATTATTATTATTATTATTATTATTATTATTATTAATATTAATATTATTAATAATAATAATAATAATAATAATAATAATATTATTATTATTATTATTATTATTATTATTATTATTATTATTATTATTATTATTATTATTATGAAGTATTAGTATTATTATTATAGTTATGTTGGTATTAAGTATTAGTATTAATATTAGATATTATGACTATTATGATTTTTATTTATTATTATTAGCATCATTATTATTATTATTAGTAATATCACCATTATTATTATTAGTATTAAAAATTAAAATTATCGTTATTGTTATTATTATTATTAATACAAGTAGTAACTATTATTTTTATTATCATTATGATTATAATTACAAAAATGAATATTATTATTATCATTGTCAAGTTAAGTAATATTATAACCATCGTACTACAATTTGTTATTATCATCATTAAATATAAGTATTATAATTATTGTTAGTATTGTTATTATGTATTATAGGATTATTATTATTGTTATGAGAATAACACAGGTTATCATTACTTTCATTATTATTAGTATTAATATTACTTTGGTAACTATTAGTATCATTAATCTTATAATTAGATAAAAGTATCACTTTTAACAATATCATTATTATTATGATTACTAGTATTATCACTACTAATAAAGTTATTATTATTATTATTATTATTATTATTAGTAAATCATTATTATTAAAAACTATCATTTTGTTACAAATAGCTATTTTGTACCTAAAATATACTTTATACATATATTATAGTTATATTAATAGTTGATATACCTACATATCAAACATAATAACAATATTTATATAAGTGCTTTTACATAACAAACTAATGATATTTTTTTTTTAATACTAACCATATATATACAGATATGTTAATATAACTAAAAATATAGATATTAAACATTTTGAAAATATATACACAAACTAAATAAGCATAATATATATTTCAAAATAATATATATATATATATATATATATATATATATATATATATATGTTCGATTACAATTACATGTGTTAATATATACACAAATGATATAGGTTCGTGAATCCGAGGCCAACCCTGCATTGTTCAGTTGTTCAATATAGTCATATGTATTTTTACTACAAAATACATTAGGTGAGTTTCATTTGCTCCCTTTTTAAATGCTCTTGCAATATATATTTTTGGGACTGAGAATACATGCGCTGCTTTTATAAATGCTTTAAGAAATAGACACAAGTGATCGAAACTACATTCTATGGTTGGATTATTAAACCGAATATGCCCTTTTTAGTCTGGTAATCTAAGAATTATGGAACAGACACCCTAATTGACGCGAACTCTAAAGATAGATCTATCGGGCCCAACAAGCCCCATCCAAAGTACCGGATACTTTAGTACTTCGAAATTTATATCATATCCAAAGGAGGATCCCGGAATGATGGGGATATTCTTATATACAAATTGTGAATGTCGGTTACCAGTTGTTCAATCCATATGAATGATATTTTTTGTCTCTATGCATGGGACGTATGTTTATGAGAAATGGAAATATGAAATCTTGTGGTCTATTAAATTTATGAAATGATTATTTATGTAAACTAATGAACTCACCAACCTTTTGGTTGACACTTTAAAGCATGTTTATTCTCAGGTATGAAAGAAATCTTCCACTGTGCATTTGCTCACTTTAAAAATATTACTTGGATTCATTCATGACATATTTCAAAAGACGTTGCATTCGAGTCGTCGAGTTCATCAAGATTATTATTTAGATAATTATAATTAGATATGTTATGAAATGGTATGCATATCGTCAATTTTCGATGTAAGGAAGTTTGTCTTTTTCAAAACGAATGCAATGTTTGTAAAATGTATCATATAGAGGTCAAGTACCTCGCGATGTAACCAACTATTGTGAATCGTTTGTAATCGATGTGGACTTTGTCCGGATGGATTAGGATGGGTCCTTTCAAATATGTACATATATATCAAAGTATGTTCAAAATATATTTACAACACTTTTAATACATTTTGATGTTTTAAGTTTATTAAGTCAGCTGTCCTCGTTAGTAACCTACAATTAGTTGTCCAACGTTAGATGTACAGAAAAAAAATTGATATATATTATCTTGAATCAATCCACGACCCAGTGTATACATGTCTCAGGCTAGATCACAACTCAAAGTATATATATTTTTAGAAACAACCTCAACCCTGTATAGCTAACTCCTCCATTACTGCATATAGAGTGTCTATGGTTTTTCCAAATAATATATACACATGGGTCGATATGATATGTCAAAACATTTGCATACGTGTCTATGGTATCCCAAGATTACATAATATATTAGAATACATGTATAATACAATATAATTTATCTAGGATATGATTAATATAGATTTGTTACCAATTTTCACGTTGCTACAACAAGAAAAATTATCCAATCTTATTTTACCCATAACTTCTTCATTTTAAATCCGTTTTGAGTGAATCAAATTGCTATGGTTTCATATTGAACTCTATTTTATGAATCTAAACAGAAAAGTGTAGGTTTATAGTTGGAAATATAAGTTACAAGTCATTTTTGTAAAGGTAGTCATTTCTGTCGAAAGAAAGACGTCTAGATGACCGTTTTAGAAAACATACTTCCACTTTGAGTTTAACCATGATTTTTGGATATAGTTTCATGTTCATAAGAAAAATTATTTTCTCAGAAGAACAACTTTTAAATCAAAGTTTATCATAGTTTTTAATTAACTAACCCAAAACAGCCCGCGGTGTTACTACGACGGCGTATGTCCGGTTTTACAGTGTTCTTCGTGTTTCCAGGTTTTAAATCATTAAGTTAGCATATAATATAGATATAGAACATGTGTTTAGTTGATTTTAAAAGTCAAGTTAGAAGGATTAACTTTTGTTTGCGAACAAGTTTAGAATTAACTAACCTATGTTCTAGTGATTACAAGTTTAAACCTTCGAATAAGATAGCTTTATATATATGAATCAAATGATGTTATGAACATCATTACCACCTCAAGTTTTATGGATAAAGCTACTGGAAATGAGAAAAAATGGATCTAGCTTCAAAGGATCCTTGGATGGCTTGAAAGTTCTTGAAGCAGAATCATGACACGAAAACAAGTTCAAGTAAGATTTCCACTCGAAATAAAATTGTTATACTTATAGAAATTGAATCAAAGTTTGAATATGAGTATTATCTTGTAATAGAAAGATATCTTACTGTAAATAAGAAAGATTTCTTGAGGTTGGATGATCACTCTACAAGATTGGAAGTAAGCTAGCAAACTTGGAAGTATTCTTGATTTTATGAAACTAGAACTTGTAGAATTTATGAAGAACACTTAGAACTTGAAGATAGAACTTGAGAGAGATCAATTAGATGAAGAAAATTGAAGAATGAAAGTGTTTGTAGGTGTTTTTGGTCGTTGGTGTATGGATTAGATATAAAGGATATGTAATTTTGTTTTCATGTAAATAAGTCATGAATGATTACTCATATTTTTGTAATTTTATGAGATATTTCATGCTAGTTTCCAAATGATGGTTCCTACATGTGTTAGGTGACTCGCATGGGCTGCTAAGAGCTAATCATTGGAGTGTATATACCAATAGTACATACATCTAAAAGCTGTGTATTGTACGAGTACGAATACGGGTGCATACGAGTAGAATTGTTGATGAAACTGAACGAGGATGTAATTGTAAGCATTTTTGTTAAGTAGAAGTATTTTGATAAGTGTCTTGAAGTCTTTCAAAAGTGTATGAATACATATTAAAACACTACATGTATATACATTTTAACTGAGTCGTTAAGTCATCGTTAGTCGTTACATGTAAGTGTTGTTTTGAAACCTTTAGGTTAACGATCTTGTTAAATGTTGTTAACCCAATGTTTATAATATCAAATGAGATTTTAAACTATTATATTATCATGATAATATGATGTATGAATATCTCTTAATATGATATATATACATTAAATGTCGTTACAACGATAATCGTTACATATATGTCTCGTTTCAAAATCATTAAGTTAGTAGTCTTGCTTTTACATATGTAGTTCATTGTTAATATACTTAATGATATGTTTACTTATCATAATATAATGTTAACTATATATATATATCCATATATATGTCATCATATAGTTTTTACAAGTTTTAACGTTCGTGAATCACCGGTCAACTTGGGTGGTCAATTGTCTATATGAAACCTATTTCAATTAATCAAGTCTTAACAAGTTTGATTGCTTAACATGTTGGAAACACTTAATCATGTAAATAACAATTTCATTTAATATATATATATAAACATGGAAAAGTTCGGGTCACAACAGTACCTACCCGTTAAATAAATTTCGTCCCAAAATTTTAAGCAGTTGGAGTTGTTGACGTATCTTCTGGAAATAAATACGGGTATTTCTTCTTCATCTGATCTTCTCGTTCCCAGGTGAACTCGGGTCCTCTACGAGCATTCCATCGAACCTTAACAATTGGTATCTTATTTTGCTTAAGTCTTTTAACCTCACGATCCATTATTTCGACGGGTTCTTCGATGAATTGAAGTTTTTCGTTGATTTGGATTTCATCTAACGGAATAGTGAGATCTTCTTTAGCAAAACATTTCTTCAAATTTGAGACGTGGAAAGTGTTATGTACAACCGCGAGTTATTGAGGTAACTCAAGTCGGTAAGCTACTGGTCCGACACGATCAATAATCTTGAATGGTCCAGTATACCTTGGATTTAATTTCCCTCGTTTACCAAATCGAACAACGCCTTTCCAAGGTGCAACTTTAAGCATGACCATCTCTCCAATTTCAAATTCTATATCTTTTCTTTTAATGTCAGCGTAGCTCTTTTGTCGACTTTGGGCGGTTTTTAACCGTTGTTGAATTTGGATGATCTTCTAGGTAGTTTCTTGTATTATCTCCGGACCCGTAATCTGTCTATCCCCCACTTCACTCCAACAAATCGGAGACCTGCACTTTCTACCATAAAGTGCTTCAAACGGTGCCATCTCAATGCTTGAATGGTAGCTGTTGTTGTAGGAAAATTCTGCTAACGGTAGATGTCGATCCCAACTATTTCTGAAATCAATAACACATGCTCGTAGCATGTCCTCAAGCGTTTGTATCATCCTTTCGCTCTGCCCATCAGTTTGTGGATGATAGGCAGTACTCATGTCTAGACGAGTTCCTAATGCTTGCTGTAATGTCTGCCAGAATCTTGAAATAAATCTACCATCCCTATCAGAGATAATAGAGATTGGTATTCCATGTCTGGAGATGACTTCCTTCAAATACAGTCTTGCTAACTTCTCCATCTTGTTAACTTCTCTTATTGGCAAGAAGTGTGCTGATTTGGTGAGATGATCAACTATTACCCAAATAGTATCAAAACCACTTGCAGTCCTTGGCAATTTAGTGATGAAATCCATGGTAATGTTTTCCCATTTCCATTCTGGGATTTCGGGTTTTTGAAGTAGACCTGATGGTTTCTGATGCTCAGCTTTGACCTTATAACACGTCAAACATTCTCCTACGTATTTAGTAACATCAGCTTTCATACCCGGCCACCAAAAATGTTTCTTAAGATCCTTGTACATCTTCCCCGTTCCAGGATGTATTGAGTATCTGGTTTTATGAGCTTCTCTAAGTACCATTTCTCTCATATCTCCAAATTTTGGTACCCAAATTCTTTCAGCCCTATACCGGGTTTCGTCTTCCCGAATATTAAGATGTTTCTCCGATCCTTTGGGTATTTCATCCTTTAAATTTCCCTCTTTTAAAACTCCTTGTTGCGCCTCCTTTATTTGAGTAGTAAGGTTAGTGTGAATCATTATATTCATAGATTTTACTCGAATGGGTTCTCTGTCCTTTCTGCTCAAGGCGTCGGCTACCACATTTTCCTTCCCCGGGTGGTAACGAATCTCAAAGTCGTAATCATTCAACAATTCAATCCACCTACGCTGCCTAATATTCAGTTGGTTCTGATTAAATATGTGTTGAAGACTTTTGTGGTCGGTATATATAATACTTTTGACCCGATATAAGTAGTGCCTCCAAGTCTTTAATGCAAAAACAACCGCGCCTAATTCCAAATCATGCGTCGTATAATTTTGCTCGTGAATCTTCAATTGTCTAGACGCATAAGCAATCACCTTCGTCCATTGCATTAATACACAACCGAGACCTTGCTTTATGCGTCACAATAAATCACAAAATCATCATTCCCTTCAGGCAATGACAATATAGGTGCCGTAGTTAGCTTTTTCTTCAATAATTGAAACGCCTTCTCTTGTTCATCCTTCCATTCAAATTTCTTCCCTTTATGCGTTAATGCAGTCAAGGGTTTTGCTATTTTGGAGAAATCTTGGATGAATCTTCTGTAGTAACCAGCCAATCCTAAAAATTGACGTATATGCTTCAGAGTTTTTGTGGTTTCCCACTTTTCAATGGTTTTGATCTTTGTCTGGGTCCACCTGGATACCTTCTTTGTTCACTATGTGACTGAGGAATTGAACTTCTTCCAACCAAAATGCACACTTTGAAAACTTAGCGTACAGTTTTTCTTTACTCAATACTTCTAGCACTTTTCTCAAATGTTCTTCGTGCTCTTGATCATTCTTTGAGTAAATAAGTATGTCATCGACGAAAACAATGACAAACTTGTCAAGATATGGCCCACACACTCTGTTCATAAGGTCCATGAACACAGCTGGTGCGTTAGTCAATCCAAACGGCATAACCATAAACTCGTAATGACCATAACGCATCCTAAAAGCAGTTTTTGGAATATCATCCTCCTTTACTCGCATTTGATGATATCCAGAACGTAAATCGATCTTCGAATAAACCAACGAGCCTTGTAGTTGATCAAATAAGTCGTCAATTCTCGGCAGTGGATAACGGTTTTTGATGGTAAGTTTGTTCAACTCTCTGTAGTCAATACACAACCTAAATGTACCGTCCTTCTTCTTGACAAACAAAACACGAGCTCCCCATGGTGATGTGCTTGGTCGAATGAAACCACGTTCTAATAGTTCTTGCAGTCGGCTTTGCAGTTCTTTCATCTCGCTGGGTACGAGTCTATAAGGAGCACGAGCTATTGGTGCAGCTCCTGGTACAAGATCTATTTGAAATTCAACAGATCGATGTGGAGGTAGTCCCGGTAATTCTTTCGGAAATACCTCGGGAAATTCTTTTGCGACGGGAACATCATTGATGCTCTTTTCTTCAGTTTGTACTTTCTCAACGTGTGCTAGAACAGCATAGCAACCTTTTCTTATTAGTTTTTGTGCCTTCAAATTACTAATAAGATGTAGCTTCGTGTTGCCCTTTTCTCCGTACACCATTAAGGGTTTTCCTTTTTCTCGTATAATGCGAATTGCATTTTTATAACAAACGATCTCTGCTTTCACTTCTTTCAACCAGTCCATACTGATTATCACATCAAAACTCCCTGACTCTACTGGTATCAAGTCAATCTTAAATGTTTCGCTAACCAGTTTAATTTCTCGATTCCGACATATATTATCTGCTGAAATTAATTTACCATTTGCTAATTCGAGTAAAAATTTACTATCCAACGGCGTCAATGGACAACTTAATTTAGCACAAAAATCTCTACTCATATAGCTTCTATCCTTACCCGAATCAAATAAAACGTAAGCAGATTTATTGTCAATAAAAAATGTACCCGTAACAAGCTCCGGGTCTTCCTGTGCCTCTGCCGCATTAATATTGAAAACTCTTCCATGGCCTTGTCCATTCGTGTTCTCCTGGTTCGGGCAATTTCTAATAATGTGGCCCGATTTTCCACATTTATAACAAACTACATTGGCATAACTTGCTCCGACACTACTTGCTCTGCCATTACTCGTTCTGACACCATTTGTTCCTTTCGTTCTGTTAACCCCTTGTCCGTAGACCTCACACTTCGCCGCGCTATGACCATTTCTTTTACACTTGTTGCAAAATTTGGTGCAGAACCCCGAGTGATACTTTTCACACCTTTGGCATAGCTGCTTCTGATTGTTGTTGTTGTTGCGGTTGTTATTATTGTTGGGATGATTGTTGTAGTTGCTGTTGCTGTTGCTGCTGTTGTTGTTGTTGTTGTTGTTGTTGTTGTTGTTGTTGTTGTTGTTGTTGTTGTTGTTGTTGTTGTTGTTGTTGTTGTTGTTGGGCCGTTTGTTGTAGTTGCGATTGATGTTGCGATTGTTGCGATAGTTGTTGCGATTATTGTTGTAATTGCTGCTGTTGTTGTATTGGTGATTCTTATCACTGTTTTCCTCCCACTTTCTTTTGACTTGCTTCACATTGGCCTCTTCAGCCTTCTGTTCTTTAATTCTTTCCTCAATCTGGTTCACTAGTTTGTGAGCCATTCTACATGCCTGTTGTATGGAGGCGGGCTCGTGTGAACTTATATCTTCTTGGATTCTTTCCGGTAATTCTTTCACAAACGCGTCGATCTTCTCTTCCTCATCTTCGAACGCTCTCGGACACAATAGGCACAATTCTGTGAATCATCTTTCGTACGTGGTAATATCAAATCCTTGGGTTCATAACCCTCTAAGTTCTGTCTTGAGCTTATTGACCTCGGTTCTGGGACGGTACTTCTCGTTCATCAAGTGCTTGAATGCTGACCACGGTAGTGCGTAAGCATCATCTTGTCCCACTTGCTCTAGATAGGTATTCCACCATGTTAATGCAGTACCTGTGAAGGTATGAGTAGCGTACTTCACTTTGTCCCCTTCAGTACACTTACTTATGGCAAACACCGATTCGACCTTCTCGGTCCACCGTTTCAATCCGATCGGTCCTTCGGTTCCATCAAATTCCAAAGGTTTGCAGGCAGTGAATTCTTTGTAGGTGCATCCTACACGATTTCTTACGCCGTTAGCTGCATTGCTAGATTCGGAGTTATTGTTGGTATGTAGCGCAACTTGTACTGCGGCTATGTTTGAAGCAAGAAAGGCACGAAATTCCTCTTCGCTCATATTCAAGGTGTGTCGAGTAGTCGGTGCCATTTCCTTCAAAATAGTCAAATGAAACGAGTTAATCATATAGAATATCAAGAGTAGTCAATAGTATTTCGTAGCGTAATATGAACTTATTTATAAAAGCTATTTCTTCATATTAGCATTTTATACTCTTTAATTCGGGTAGTACCTACCCGTTAAGTTCATACTTAGTAGCTAACATACCATTTCAACTACTACAATTCTATATGAAAAACTAATCAAAAAATAATAATATCATATTCAAACCTTTATACAATAACTTGCAAACTTACAATACCGCTTTTTTTTACATATAGCATGAAATATACCACATAAAACTTTGATACAAAGTAGTTGCGAAGATAATTCTAGTTAATAAATAAGGCGTTCAGCAAAGGCAATAAAGACACGTAATTCATACGTCCAGAAACAAGTCATGCATTCTGGTTTTACTAATACCACTTCCCATCCTTGGTTTTGTGGAACATAACCGTTGTGACCGATAGTAAGACAATGTGTTGTAACGTCGTCAAAAGGATGAAGGTTACGTAATGACCAACAGTCTCGTAATAACCTAAAAACCTCATTTCTTACCCCAATTACCGACTCCGTCACTTGTGGGAACATTTTGTTTAATAGTTGTAGCCCGATGTTCTTGTTCTCACTTTGGTGAGAAGCGAACATTACTAACCCGTAAGCATAATATGCTTCTTTATGTTGCATGTTAGCCGCTTTTTCTAAATCACGAAGTCCTATATTCGGATATATTGAGTCAAAAAAATTTCTTAACCCGTTGCATAAAATAGCATTTGGGTTCCCCGCAATATATGCGTCAAAGTAAACACGTCGTAACTTATGGATTTCCCAATGTGATATCCCCCATCTTTCGAACGAAAGCCTTTTATAAATCAAGGCATTCTTGGAACGTTCTTCGAATGTCTTACAAACTGATCTCGCCTTAAATAGTTGTGCCGAGGAATTCTGACCGACTCTAGACAAGATTTCATCAATCATGTCTCCGGGTAGGTCTCTTAAAATATTGGATTGTCTATCCATTTTGTGTTTTTATACTGTAAAATAGACAAGAGTTAGATTCATAAAAAAAATACTTATTAATACAAGCAATTTTTACATATATCATAAAGCATAAGCACACTATATTACATATATTACACCACACAAAATACAACTATCTTATTCCGACTCGCTCGTTTCTTCTTCTTCGGTTTTGGTTCGTTTTGCCAAGTTTCTAGGGATATGTGATGTTCCCCAAATACGAGCCGTCGTTTTCCACATTGGTTTAGAAAAACCTGGTGGTTTAGAGGTTCCCGGGTTATTGTCACAACTTAAGAAATACGGGTGTTGACGATACATATAAAGTTCATCGGGTTTGGAATTAAATTTCTCTATTTTTATGCCCTTTCCCTTATTGTTCTCTTTTGCCTTATTAAATTGTGTTGGGGTAATTTCTATAACATCATCGGAATCCTTTTCGGGATCTGATTCATCGGAGAATTGGTAATCCTCCCAATACTTTGCTTCCTTGGCGGAAACACCATTGACCATAATTAACTTTGGTCGGTTGGTTGAGGATTTTTTTCTACTTAGCCATTTTATTATTTCCCCCACTGGTTCTATTTCTTCTTCCGGTTCCGATTCTTCTTCCGGTTCCGACTCTTCTTCCGGTTTCTCTTCGGAAACTTGTGAATCAGTCCACGAATCATTCCAATTTACATTTGACTCTTCATTATTATTAGGTGAGTCAATGGGACTTATTTTAGAGGTAGACATCTATCACATAATATCAAACACGTTAAAAGATTAATATATCACATAATATTCACATGTTAAAAATATATAGTTTCCAACAAAAATGTTAAGCAATCATTTTTAAAGAAAATACGGTCGAAGTCCAGACTCACTAATGCATCCTAACAAACTCGATAAGACACACTAATGCAAATTTTCTGGTTTTCTAAGACCAACGCTCGGATACCAACTGAAATGTCCCGTTCATATTGATTATAAACGTTCCATATTAATTGATTTCGTTGCGAGGTTTTAACCTCTATATGAGACGTTTTTCAAAGACTGCATTCATTTTTAAAACAACCATAACATTTATTTTATCAATAAAGGTTTCAAAAGCATTACGTAGATTATCAAATAATAATAATCTAAAATATACTGTTTACACACGACCATTACATAATGGTTTACAATAGAAATATATTACATCGACATATGTTTCTTGAATGCAGTTTTTACATAATATCATACAAACATGGACTCCAAATCTTGTCCTTATTTTAGTATGCAACATCGGATGCTCTTAGTATTCACATGAGAATAAACATGCTTTAAACGTCAACAAAAATGTTGGTGAGTTATAGGTTTAACCTATATATATCAAATCGTAACAATAGACCACAAGATTTCATATTTCAATATACATCCCATACATAGAGATAAAAATCATTCATATGATGAACACCTGGTAACCGACATTAACAAGAAGCATATATAAGAATATCCCCATCATTCCGGGACACCCTTCGGATATGATATAAATTTCGAAGTACTAAAGCATCCGGTACTTTAGATGGGGTTTGTTAGGCCCAATAGATATATCTTTAGGATTCGCGTCAATTAGGGTGTCTGTTCCCTAATTCTTAGATTACCAGACTTAATAAAAAGGGGCATATTCGATTTCGATAATTCAACCATAGAATGTAGTTTCATGTACTTGTGTCTATTTTGTAAATCATTTATAAAACCTGCATGTATTCTCATCCCAAAAATATTAGATTTTAAAAGTGAGACTATAACTCACTTTCACAGATTTTTACTTCGTCGGGAAGTAAGACTTGGCCACTGGTCGATTCACGAACCTATAACAAATATGTACATATATATCAAAGTATGTTCAAAATATATTTACAATACTTTTAATACATTTTGATGTTTTAAGTTTATTAAGTCAGCTGTCCTCGTTAGTAACCTACAATTAGTTGTCCAACGTTAGATGTACAGAAAAAAATTGATATATATTATCTTGAATCAATCCACGACCCAGTGTATACCCGTCTCAGGCTAGATCACAACTCAAAGTATATATATTTTTGGAATCAACCTCAACCCTGTATAGCTAACTCCCACATTACTGCATATAGAGTGTCTATGGTTGTTCCAAATAATATATACACATGGGTCGATAAGATATGTCAAAACATTTGCATACGTGTCTATGGTATCCCAAGATTACATAATATATTAGAATAAATGTATAAAACAATATAAGTTAGCTAGGATATGATTAATATAGATTTGTTACCAATTTTCACGTTGCTACAACAAGAAAAATTATCCAATCTTGTTTTACCCATAACTTCTTCATTTTAAATCCGTTTTGAGTGAATCAAATTGCTATGGTTTCATATTGAACTCTATTTTATGAATCTAAACAGAAAAGTATAGGTTTATAGTCGGAAATATAAGTTACAAGTCATTTTTGTAAAGGTAGTCATTTCAGTCGAAAGAACGACGTCTAGATGACCGTTTTAGAAAACATAATTCCACTTTGAGTTTAACCATGATTTTTGGATAGAGTTTCATGTTCATAAGAAAAATCATTTTCCCAGAAGAAAAACTTTTAAATCAAAGTTTATCATAGTTTTTAATTAACTAACCCAAAACAGCCAGCGGTGTTACGACGACGGCGTATGTCCGGTTTTACAGTGTTCTTCGTGTTTTCAGGTTTTAAATCATTAAGTTAGCATATCATATAGATATAGAACATGTGTTTAGTTGATTTTAAAAGTCAAGTTAGAAGGATTAACTTTTGTTTGCGAACAAGTTTAGAATTAACTAAACTATGTTCTAGTGATTACAAGTTTAAACCTTCGAATAAGATAGCTTTTTATGTATGAATCGAATGATGTTATGAACATCATTACTACCTCAAGTTTTCTGGATAAAGCTACTGGAAATGAGAAAAAAATAGATCTAGCTTCAAAGGATCCTTGGATGGCTTGAAAGTTCTTGAAGCAGAATCATGACACGAAAACAAGTTCAAGTAAGATTTCCACTCGAAATAAGATTGTTATAGTTATAGAAATTGAATCAAAGTTTGAATATGAGTATTACCTTGTATTAGAAAGATATCTTACTATAAATAAGAAAGATTTCTTGAGGTTGGATGATCACTCTACAAGATTGGAAGTAAGCTAGCAAACTTGGAAGTATTCTTGATTTTATGAAACTAGAACTTGTAGAATTTATGAAGAATACTTAGAAATTGAAGATAGAACTTGAGAGAGATCAATTAGATGAAGAAAATTGAAGAATGAAAGTGTTTGTAGGTGTCTTTTTGGTCGTTGGTGTATGGATTAGATATAAAGGATATGTAATTTTGTTTTCATGTAAATAATTCATGAATGATTACTCATATTTTTGTAATTTTATGAGATATTTCATGCTAGTTTCCAAATGATGGTTCCCACATGTGTTAGGTGACTCACATGGGCTGCTAAGAGCTGATCATTGAAGTGTATATACCAATAGTACATATGAAATGTCCCGTTCTTATTGATTAAAAACGTTCCATATTAATTGATTTCGTTGCGAGGTTTTGACCTCTATATGAGACGTTTTTCAAAGACTGCATTCATTTTTAAAACAAACCATAACCTTTATTTTATAAATGAAGGTTTAAAAAGCTTTACGTAGATTATCAAATAATGATAATCTAAAATATCCTGTTTATACACGACCATTACATAATGGTTTACAATACAAATATGTTACATCGAAATCACTTTCTTGAATGCAGTTTTTACACAGTATCATACAAACATGGACTCCAAATCTTGTCCTTATTTTAGTATGCAACAGCGGAAGCTCTTAGTATTCACCTGAGAATAAACATGCTTTAAACGTCAACAAAAATGTTGGTGAGTTATAGGTTTAACCTATATATATCAAATTGTAACAATAGACCACAAGATTTCATATTTCAATATACATCCCATACATAGAGATAAAAATCATTCATATGGTGAACACCTGGTAACCGACATTAACAAGATGCATATATAAGAATATCCCCATCATTCCGGGACACCCTTCGGATATGATATAAATTTCGAAGTACTAAAGCATCCGGTACTTTGGATGGGGTTTGTTAGGCCCAATAGATCTATCTTTAGGATTCGCGTCAATTAGGGTGTCTGTTCCCTAATTCTTAGATTACCAGACTTAATAAAAAGGGGCATATTCGATTTCGATAATTCAACCATAGAATGTAGTTTCACGTACTTGTGTTTATTTTGTAAATCATTTATAAAACCTGCATGTATTCTCATCCCAAAATATTAGATTTTAAAAGTGGGACTATAACTCACTTTCACAGATTTTTACTTCGTCGGGAAGTAAGACTTGGCCACTGGTTGATTCACAAACCTATAACAATATTGTGACACCGCTGATTTTTTTTTTTATTAAATACGTGGCGGAAGCATTAACGTTAATTAAACCATTATACTAATATAAACATATCATAATTACATAACCAAAGCAGTTGACAGCTAGCATTTAACTAATACATATGGTGTCACGTGATGTTTCAACAAAAGTTTAGTTTTATAGGAAAAGACACATCATAGTTGGCTCCTGTCAAACATAACATCAGCATGCCCCGTCTTCTCCCCAAAAGCATAATCTCTACAAAAGCTAATAACCTGCAGGGAGGAGAGGGAGGGGAATTAGCACGAAGCTAAGTGAGTACGACTAACCACAGGCAATAGTATACAGAACAGTTATACTAATCATGTCACATAGTCTAACACACAAACATCACCCAAGTGCCGTCTACAGAGACTCTGGCGGCTCGGCCAAACCATTAACCACCAGCTGATCGGACTGGGGCTTACCAGAAGTTCCTCCACCACCGTATGTATATACATAATCCACACGCGACGGACGCGTCATTCACATATATATACACCACGGCTGTCTAGGCTACCACAAAGGAACCCAACCCGCAGGTTGATCTCTCCTACCGAGGCTACCACACAATAGGGACGCACTGGGTTCCAGCAGACAAGCATCAACTAACATGCAGTCATTACAAGAACTAACTAACCACAACAATAAGTATATCTAACAAGCATGGCAATCATAATATAACATGCTTCTACATACTATATTCTCCAATTAGTCCCACTCACCAATTACCAGCAACCAGCTCAGATAATCTACTACTGAGCGGCTTCCTTATCTTTTTCACCTGAACATAAGGCAAATCAAGTTAGTTATTGTCCAATAACACCAAATAACACAATATATAAATTTTTGTATCAAAAACTATCCGCTAAAATTTTTCTGTTTAACACTTATGCACTTTTGAAATTTTCATCAAAATCTCAAAATACAAACGGGCAGCATAACGGCTAGAAATCAACACTTAGTAAAAATTTCACTGTCTAAGACCATCGGTCGATCGTCAGAGACTATCGGCCGATCGTCACTACTCCATCGGCCGGTGGACTACACCATCGGTCGATCGTTAAATTTTCAACCGTTCGTCGAAGGACTTCCACCATCGGTCGATCGTCTAGTCCGTCGACCGATCGTCTCACTCCATCGGTCGATGGTCAGAGACCATCGGCCGAGGGTAGTTCATCTGCAGTAGCAGCTACCAAAGTGACGGGTTTCAACCAAATTCATCCAATTCTCGATCTAGAGCTCGTTTTTTAACCTCAAAACTTACCAAATCTGATACACTAATCATCAAGAAACATAAACCCACAAGATTTGGACTCAAACAACATCAAATCAACCCATTTTGACCCAATTTATACTTTTAATAAAAACTAACACAAAAGCTTCAATTTCTCAAAGATTAGATCAAGAAATGATACAAACCTTACCTTAAAAGAATCAGTAAATCGTAGAGAACACAAAGCTATGAACGATTTGAGCTCTAGTACAAGAATTTGGAATTAGGGTTTGATAGGTGGAGAAGGTGAAGTACGGGTTATTTTGGGAAGGATCTGGAAATGAGAAGAGAGAGACAGCACACTAGTCACTTAATGGGTTTAATTCCCACACTGTGTGGCACACGGGTATTTATCAGTTATCTAATATCTTTCGTACCTCATTTGGCGACCCAAACGAAGTCCAAATTAAATAAACAAACCTGTTCTGTGACCCTTGTCACAAACTGGTCCTAACCTCATCATTAATTAATAATAAACATTAAATAAAAATAAAAGCATATAATAACGCAACACCAACTTAAGGGCAATCTAGTAATCTTACATCTAGGCCCACTTGAGGATGTTACAAATCTACCTCCCTTAAGAAGATTCCGTCCTCGGAATCTGATCAAGGTCAAACTACTGGGGATAGCGCGTCCTCATTAACTCCTCGGTTTCCCACGTTAGGTTGGAACCTAAACTGTGTCGCCACTCTACTAACACCATTGGAATCAGCTTCCTTCTTAACTTGGTGACTTTCTTGTCCACTATCTTAATCGGTTCTTCTACTAACTTTTTACTTAAATCCACTTTCAAATCCTTCAGCGGAAGAATCAAACTTTCATCCTCTACCTTGCATTTTCTCAAATAGCACACATTGAAAGTGTTATGAATCCCTGCTAACTCTGAAGGAAGATCCAAAACAACGGTCTGATCATTTAAAATCTCTTTGATTGGAAATGGTCCAACAAATCTCGGCGCTAACTTACCACGTTTACCAAATCTGATAACCCCTTTCCATGGCGAAACCTTCAAGTAAACACGATCACCTACATCAAATGTTACCGGACGCCTGCGCGGATCAGCATACATCTTTTGTCTATCTCTAGCTGCTTTTAACTTCTCACGTGCAATTTCAACTTTTTCAGCGGTTATCTGAACAATTTCGGGACCTGCAAATTGTTTCTCACCTGCTTCTAACCAACATGTAGGAGTTCTGCACTTTTGACCATACAACATTTCATACGGCAGCATACCGATACTCGAGTGATATGAATTGTTGTAAGCAAACTCTATCAAAGGAAGATGCGAATCCCAAGAACCACCATATTCTAAGACACACGCTCTCAACATGTCTTCTAATGTCTGAATTGTTCGCTCACTCTGACCATCTGTCTGAGGATGATAAGCTGTACTAAGATTCACACGCGTACCCAGATTCTGCTGCAAACTGTTCCAGAAGTTCGATACAAACCTAGTATCTCTGTCGGAAACTATAGACAACGGCACACCATGTCGGCTAACAATCTCTTTCAAGTACAATTCTGCTAAATCACTCAATGAAGCTGTTTCACGAGTAGCTAAAAAGTGAGCACTCTTTGTCAGACGATCCACTATCACCCAGATCATGTCATGTCCTTTCTGGGTTCGGGGTAACTTGGTTACAAAATCCATCGTTATATGATCCCATTTCCACTGAGGAATTTCTAACTGTCGTAGAGACCCATACGGTTTCTGATGTTCTGCTTTAACTTGAGCATAAATATGACATTTTTCAACGAAATTTGCAACATCTGTCTTAATTGTAGGCCACCAATACAATGTTTTCAAGTCTCTATACATCTTTGTACTACTCGGATGCACTGACAATCTCGATTTATGCACTTCTGTAAGGATTAATTCCCTCAAATCTCCAAGCATAGGCACCCAAATTCGGTCTTTATAGGTCTTTAATCCTCTAGAATCGTTGCATAAGTCAAATTTTCTTTTCTTCATTAGCTCAGTCTTTAGGTTTTCATCATTCAATGCTACTAACTGAACGGTTTTCAAACGATCGATCAAGTCTGAAACTATCTCAATTTTCATAAATCTGACATTTTCGACTGTTTTCTTGCGACTCAGAGCATCTGCTACCACATTTGCTTTACCTGGATGATATTTAATCTCACAATCATAGTCTTTAATCAATTCTAAACCTCGTAGTTGACGCATATTGACTTCCTTCTGCGAAAAGAGATATTGAAGGCTGTGATGATCTGTATAAATTTCACAATGTGTACCATACAAATAGTGTCTCCAAAGCTTCAAAGCAAACACAACTGCAGTTAACTCTAAATCATGAGTAGGGTAGTTTCGTTCATGATTCTTTAACTGTCCCGAAGCATACGCTATAACTTTATTTCTTTGCATCAAAACACATCCCAGACCTGCACGTGACGCATCGCAATAGACTACAAAATCTTCTGTTCCTTCTGGTAAAGCTAAAACTGGCGCTTGACATAACAACTGTTTGAGAGTCTGAAAAGCCTTTTCTTGTTCATCAGTCCATCGAAAGGCTACATCTTTTCTGGTTAACTTAGTCAACGGACCTGCTATTTTAGAAAAGTCTTTGATAAATCGGCGGTAATAACCTGCTAAACCCAGAAAACTCTTAATTTCTGTTGGCGTTTTCGGCGAGTTCCAATTCATTACAGCTTCTATTTTTGACTGATCTACTTTGATACCCTGCTCACAAATCACATGACCCAGAAAATGTACTTCTCGTAACCAAAATTCACACTTGGAGAACTTAGCGTACAATTGTTCCTGTTTCAAAAGCTCTAATACTAACCTCAGATGCGTAGCATGATCTTTCTTGGTTTTCGAATATATCAAGATATCATCTATGAAGACAATCACAAATTTGTCAAGATACTGACGACACACCCTGTTCATTAAATCCATAAACACTGCTGGCACGTTTGTTAACCCGAATGGCATAACTAAAAACTCATAATGACCATATCTAGTTCTGAACGCTGTTTTTGGTATATCGTTCTCTGCAACACGTACCTGATGATACCCTGAACGTAGATCAATCTTTGAAAAGTAGGAAGCACCTTGTAACTGATCAAATAAATCATCTATTCTCGGTATCGGATACTTATTTTTTATCGTTCTCTTATTTAAATCGCGGTAATCTATACACATACGAAGCGACCCATCTTTCTTTTTCACAAACAGAACAGGAGCACCCCATGGTGAAGAACTTGGTCGGATAAACCCCTTATCTAACAGTTCCTGAATCTGAGACATCATTTCTCGGATTTCTGACGGAGCTAATCTGTAAGGAGCTTTTGCAACTTGCGTAGCACCTGGAACCAAATCGATTTTATACTCTACTTCACGTACTGGAGGTAACCCGGGTAGATCATCTGGAAACACTTCGGGAAATTCTGACACAACGGGAATATCGGTCACCTGTTTCTTTTCTTTCTTAACATCAATCACATAAGCTAAAAACGTATCACACCCTTTCGATATCGCCTTCTGAGCTTTCATTAGGGAAACCATAGGGAAGTTAAATCCACTGCGCTCTCCCCTAGCTATCACTCGGGATCCGTCGGCCAACCGGAAAGAAAGCATCTTCTTATCACACTTAATATTAGCCCTATTAGCTCTTAACCAATTCATGCCTATGACTACATCAAAGCTAGGTATAGGCATCAACAAACAGGTTAAAGGAAAAGAATGGCCGTCAATCTCGATGGTAAGTCCAGACACAGATGATGTGCATGGAACCCTCTTACCATCAGCTACTTCTATTCCCAAAGGTTCATCTAACTTCCTAACAGGCAACTTCAACTTATCACAGAAGCCTAAGGACATAAAAGAACGATTCGCTCCTGAATCAAACAACACACGAGCTGGCAAGGAGTTAACCAAGAACATACCGGTAATGACGTCATCGGTAGCGGTTGCAGCGTCTACCGTCATCTGAAACGCCCTCGCCTCTGCTGTTGGAGGATTCTTTCTCTTCTGCCCGGCAGTAGAAGCAGAAGATCCCCCAGAAGTAGCCGACCTCGCCCCTGACCCTGCCCCAGAACCGGATCTTGACGCAGTTGGACAATTTGCTGATCTATGCCCCTCTTGATGGCAACTCCAACAAACATTTGACTTAAAGGAACAAGCTGTTGATTCATGACCTAACACTCTGCATTTCAAACACCTTCTAGTCATTGGAGAACACGGGCCTGTATGGGTTGACTTACAAACATTGCACCAACCAGACTGAGTAGAACCCGATCCACTCATACCAGATTTACTTTTCTGTTTAAACCCACCTGAATTTTTACCACGAAAACCAGATTGTTTACTTGATTGTTGAACAGACTGACCACCTGATTGACTTTCTGATTTTCCCCCAATAGATCCACTTTGTGAACTTTCTCTTCTTGCTGCCATTACATCACCTTCCGTAACCTTAGCCATTTCATGAGCCTGTGCCAAGGTTGTTGCAAATCTCGCAACTGTTCTACATTCTGGTTTAATTACCCGCATGAAATGCTGAATCTTATCCTTCTCAGTTGGTACCCATTGCTGAACAAACCTTAACTTAGATGTGAAGTCTCTGAAAACTTCATCAATCGTCATACTTTCCGTCATCCTCATATTCAAAAACTCAGTTTTCAACCTTTCCATTTCATACTCAGAACAATACTGCTCACGAACTTTAGCAGCAAATTGTTCCCAGGTAATCTGACTGATCTGTTCCCTAGGCAAGTATGCTGTAATAGAATCCCACCACTCCGTCGCTTCACCCTTCAGAAGTCTACTTGCAAACAGTACCATAGATTCAGGTTCACAGAAACACGCTTCTAATGCTCTTTCTACTTATCTTAGCCAATTAAGTGTCACGGTAGGGTTTGTGTGACCATGATATTCTGGAGGTTTGCAATCAATAAACTGTTTATAAGTACACTTCTTTCTTGTTTCAGGAACTTGGAATGGGTACATCATTTGGTTTGGAAATGCCTGGTTAAACGGGAATGGCATTTGGAGATTTTGGTAAGTGTTTTGTGGGAACTGGGATTGGGAACTACCACCAGCTTGGTTATAATAGTTTGGAGGAAAAGTTGTGTTTAATGCAGTGGTATTAGGGTTCCATTGCGCCCGTTCTTGTTCTAGTTCCTTTATTTTCTCCTGAGCTTCTAATAATCGACTCTGTAGGTTTATAACTTCTTGGGAGGTTTCTTCCTCTGATGAAACGTGCCCATCTTCGTCAGGGGCTCTGAATGTACCAGTTCCGGGGGCGGTAGGGCCAGTAGCGTTAGCTTCATTATCTGCCATTACTGCACTACCACAACACTCACACCAAAGCTTAGTATAAACTCGGTTAGTACTACCAACTAACACACAACCTGTCCTAGTACTCACTTAACCCATCCCCGACATGTTATGTTTGACATGACTTTACTAAGTTTGGGAACATGACATTCAGATCACAATGCACATGCTGCCAAACTCAGCTCTGATACCAACTTGTGACACCGCTGATTTTTTTTTTTTATTAAATACGTGGCGGAAGCATTAACGTTAATTAAACCATTATACTAATATAAACATATCATAATTACATAACCAAAGCAGTTGACAGCTAGCATTTAACTAATACATATGGTGTCACGTGACGTTTCAACAAAAATTTAGTTTTATAGGAAAAGACACATCAGAGTTGGCTCCTGTCAAACATAACATCAGCATGCCCCGTCTTCTCCCCAAAAGCATAATCTCTACAAAAGCTAATAACCTGCAGGGAGGAGAGGGAGGGGAATTAGCACGAAGCTAAGTGAGTACGACTAACCACAGGCAATAGTATACAGAACAGTTATACTAATCATGTCACATAGTCTAACACACAAATATCACCCAAGTGCCGTCTACAGAGACTCTGGCGGCTCGGCCAAACCATTAACCACCAGCTGATCGGACTGGGGCTTACCAGAAGTTCCTCCACCACCGTATGTATATACATAATCCACACGCGACGGACGCGTCATTCACATATATATACACCACGGCTGTCTAGGCTACCACAAAGGAACCCAACCCGCAGGTTGATCTCTCCTACCGAGGCTACCACACAATAGGGACGCACTGGGTTCCAGCAGACAAGCATCAACTAACATGCAGTCATTACAAGAACTAACTAACTACAACAATAAGTATATCTAACAAGCATGGCAATCATAATATAACATGCTTCTACATACTATATTCTCCAATTAGTCCCACTCACCAATTACCAGCAACCAGCTCAGATAATCTACTACTGAGCGGCTTCCTTATCTTTTTCACCTGAACATAAGGCAAATCAAGTTAGTTATTGTCCAATAACACCAAATAACACAATATATAAATTTTTGTATCAAAAACTATCCGCTAAAATTTTTCTGTTTAACACTTATGCACTTTTGAAATTTTCATCAAAATCTCAAAATACAAACGGGCAGCATAACGGCTAGAAATCAACACTTAGTAAAAATTTCACTGTCTAAGACCATCGGTCGATCGTCAGAGACTATCGGCCGATCGTCACTACTCCATCGGCCGGTGGACTACACCATCGGTCGATCGTTAAATTTTCAACCGTTCGTCGAAGGACTTCCACCATCGGTCGATCGTCTAGTCCGTCGACCGATCGTCTCACTCCATCGGTCGATGGTCAGAGACCATCGGCCGAGGGTAGTTCATCTGCAGTAGCAGCTACCAAAGTGACGGGTTTCAACCAAATTCATCCAATTCTCGATCTAGAGCTCGTTTTTTAACCTCAAAACTTACCAAATCTGATACACTAATCATCAAGAAACATAAACCCACAAGATTTGGACTCAAACAACATCAAATCAACCCATTTTGACCCAATTTATACTTTTAATAAAAACTAACACAAAAGCTTCAATTTCTCAAAGATTAGATCAAGAAATGATACAAACCTTACCTTAAAAGAATCAGTAAATCGTAGAGAACACAAAGCTATGAACGATTTGAGCTCTAGTACAAGAATTTGGAATTAGGGTTTGATAGGTGGAGAAGGTGAAGTACGGGTTATTTTGGGAAGGATCTGGAAATGAGAAGAGAGAGACAGCACACTAGTCACTTAATGGGTTTAATTCCCACACTGTGTGGCACACGGGTATTTATCAGTTATCTAATATCTTTCGTACCTCATTTGGCGACCCAAACGAAGTCCAAATTAAATAAACAAACCTGTTCTGTGACCCTTGTCACAAACTGGTCCTAACCTCATCATTAATTAATAATAAACATTAAATAAAAATAAAAGCATATAATAACGCAACACCAACTTAAGGGCAATCTAGTAATCTTACATCTAGGCCCACTTGAGGATGTTACAAATATATACATATATATCAAAGTATGTTCAAAATATATTTACAACACTTTTAATATATTTTGATGTTTTAAGTTTATTAAGTCAGGTGTCCTCGTTAGTAACCTACAACTAGTTGTCCACAGTTAGATGTACAGAAATAAATCGATAAATATTATCTTGAATCAATCCACGACCCAGTATATACGTATCTCAGTATTGATCACAACTCAAACTATATATATTTTGGAATCAACCTCAACCCTGTATAGCTAACTCCAACATTCACATATAGAGTGTCTATGGTTGTTCCGAAATATATATAGATGTGTCGACATGATAGGTCGAAACATTGTATACGTGTCTATGGTATCTCAAGATTACATAATATACAATACAAGTTGATTAAGTTATGGTTGGAATAGATTTGTTACCAATTTTCACGTAGCTAAAATGAGAAAAATTATCCAATCTTGTTTTACCCATAACTTCTTCATTTTAACTCCGTTTTGAGTGAATCAAATTGCTATGGTTTCATTTTGAACACTATTTTATGAATCTAAACAGAAAAAGTATAGGTTTATAGTCGGAAAAATAAGTTACAAGTCGTTTTTGTAAAGGTAGTCATTTCAGTCGAAAGAACGACGTCTAGATGACCATTTTAGAAAACATACTTCCACTTTGAGTTTAACCATAATTTTTGGATATAGTTTCATGTTCATAATAAAAATCATTTTCTCAGAATAACAACTTTTAAATCAAAGTTTATAATAGTTTTTGATTAACTAACCCAAAACAGCCCGCGGTGTTACTACGACGGCGTAAATCCGGTTTTACGGTGTTTTTCGTGTTTCCAGGTTTTAAATCATTAAGTTAGCATATCATATAGATATAGAACATGTGTTTAGTTAATTTTAAAAGTCAAGTTAGAAGGATTAACTTTTGTTTGCGAACAAGTTTAGAATTAACTAAACTATGTTCTAGTGATTACGAGTTTAAACCTTCGAATAAGATAGTTTTATATATATGAATCGAATGATGTTATGAACATCATTACTACCTCAAGTTTAGTAGGTAAACCTACTGGAAGTGACAAGAAATGATCTAGCTTCAAAGGATCTTGGATGGATTGAAAGTTCTTGAAGTAGGATCATGACACAAAAACAAGTTCAAGTAAGATTTTTACTCGAATTAAGATAGTTTATAGTTATAGAAATTGAATCAAAGTTAGAATATGAATATTACCTTGAATAAGAAAGATAACCTACTGTATATAACAAAAGTTTCTTGATCTTAGATGATTACTTGGAATGGATTAGAAAGCTTGGAAGTAAATTAGTAAACTTGAAGGGATTTTTGAAGTGTTCTTGAAGTGTTCTTCCTATGATGATTATAGCTTGATTCTTAAAGTGATTTTTGATGAAGATGATGATTAACTACTGGAAAAATACGTTCATAATAGTGTGTGTGTGTGTTGAGAGAGAATTAGAAGGAGAATTGGAAGTGAAATGGAGTGAATGATGAGTGGTAATTGGTGAGTGGTGAGTGGGGTTAAAAGGAGTTCTAGTTAGTTGACTAGCTCATGGTAGAAGTTAAAATTGATTAGTCATACATGACATAATCAAGAGTGGAATCCCATGCTAGTTTCTATTGGTATATACCCATAGTAAGTACGTTTTGAAGCTGTGTATAATACGGGTAAGAATACGACTAGAATTCTTGATGAAAGAAAAGAATGGGAAAGTAACTGTAACCATTTTCGTTAAGTATGAGTGTTTTGATATATGTCTTGAAGTCTTCCAAAAGTATTTTAATACATCTAAATACACTACATGTATATACATTTTAACTGAGTCGTTAAGTCATCGTTAGTCGTTACATGTAAGTGTTGTTTTGAAACCTTTAAGTTAACAATCTCAATTAATGTTGTTAACCCATTGTTTATTATATCTAATGAGATGTTAAATTATTATATTATCATGATATTATGATATATTAATATATATTAATATTATATATATACATTTAAATGTCGTTACAACGATAATCGTTACATATATGTCTCGTTTCGAAACCCTTAAGTTAGTAGTCTTGTTTATATGTATATAACTCATTGTTAATATACTTATGGAGATACTTACTTATCATAATCTCATGTTAACCATATGTATATCCATATATATATCGTCATATCGTTTTTACAAGTTTTAACGTTCGTGAATCGCCGGTCAACTTGGGTGGTCAATTGTCTATATGAAACATATTTCAATTAATCAAGTCTTAACAAGTTTGATTGCTTAACATGTTGGAAACATTTAATCATGTAAATATCAATCTCAATTAATATATATAAACATGGAAAAGTTCGGGTCACTACAACATACATCTAAAAGCTATGTATTGTACGAGTACGAATACGGGTGCATACGAGTAGAATTGTTGATGAAACTGAACGAGGATGTAATTGTAAGCATTTTTGTTAAGTAGAAGTATTTTGATAAGTGTCTTGAATTCTTTCAAAAGTGTATGATTACATATTAAAACACTACATGTATATACATTTTAACTGAGTCGTTAAGTCATCGTTAGTCGTTACATGTAAGTGTTGTTTTGAAACCTTTAGGTTAACGATCTTGTTAAATGTTTTTAACCCAATGTTTATAATATCAAATGAGATTTTAAATTATTATATTATCATGATAATATGATGTATGAATATCTCTTAATATGATATATATATACATTAAATGTCGTTACAACGATACTCGTTACATATATGTCTCGTTTCAAAATCATTAAGTTAGTAGTCTTGCTTTTACATATGTAGTTCATTGTTAATATACTTAATGATATGTTTACTTATCATAATATCATGTTAACTATATATATATCCATATATATGTCATCATATAGTTTTTACAAGTTTTAACGTTCGTGAATCACCGGTCAACTTGGGTGGTCAATTGTCTATATGAAATCTATTTCAATTAATCAAGTCTTAACAAGTTTGATTGCTTAACATGTTGGAAACACTTAATCATGTAAATAAAAATTTCATTAAATATATATATAAACATGGAAAAGTTCGGGTCACTACACGTGTGAGCCTCGCGCTCAACACAGGACACATCGAACTGACGCCCACGCGCGTGCAAAAAATATCAATCGTTGATTGCGTTACACGTGTACAGCCACGATGAAACTCGTTTCACCCCATGACCCCCAAGTTGCACTATAAATAGACCTGTTTCTCCCACATTTCTATTTTTCTGCATCAAGCTTCCTCAATACGCTGCCAATTTCAATTCTGATCAAAACTTGAATATTCCGGCTAACTTCGAAAGGTTAGTTATTCTCCGATCACTTTATAGAAAATGACTAAGGCTAACGAGACATATGTAGATAGTGTAGTGTCTATTATAGAGCAGAACCATTTTGATTCTTTAGTTAAACAATACCCACCGCTAGCACAGTACAATTCGGTGCCTTCCCAGTCCAATCAACGTGCCCACAAACCGCCGGAGAACAAGGTAGCTATATATGAGCATGCGTTTAAGCATGAAAATTTTAAGGTGCCCCCTTCCGACTTCTTTTTGAGCGTTTTAGATCATTTTGGCATAGGGTTAGGGCAATTACACCCTTACGCAATAGGGAAGATTGTACTGTTTAAGATGTGGTGCGTTGCACTCAACAAGGTGCCCTTAGTGAAGGTGTTCTGCCACCTATACCGCTTAGCGAATCATTACAAATCATGGTTCACTTTCTTCGCTCGTCAGAACTTCACCAAAACCCCCAAATCGAACGCGGGCCACTGGAAAGAAACCTTCTTTTTTATTGACCAATCTGTTGTGGGAGCCACCTTTCCGCAAACACTTGTCTGGTGCGAAAGCATGGCTAAGGACGTGAACAAAACCCCCGTCCTTGATGACGAGGAAACGAAGCTGTTAGCGGAGTGCGCTAACGCACAGCTTGTGCACCGGTCATATGGGAATGTTATGCTGCGGTTGGGAAGGATATCCGAGCACTGGCCATGGGAGAATATGCGTACAGCCATAATCGCGCCGAATGGCAAGGGTAGGAATAGTATAAATGCATATGAATATTTAACCACTAGCGTATAAATACATGTTTTAATATTGTGCATATGCTTGTAGAGATGAAGATGAAGAAAGTGCTTACCGCAGAGGAGATTGCGGCCATCTCCTTCCGCAAGCAGAATGTTAATGAGCCGCTTGAGCAGGAGAAGACTGGCGAGAACGAGGTGCAAGCACCTGCCACCTCGGGCAACAAGTGCAAGGCTACCGAAGCCACCCAAACCAAGCAGAAGAAGAAGAAGCTAACTCCTAAACAAAAGGAGGACATGCGGAATGACAACTTTGTCCCCATCGATCCAGCGTCCGCAGATCTTCCTCCTCCTATCACCGGTAAGCATCTCATTTCTTTTGTAAACACCGTACGATTAACTTCATGTGCTAACAAGTTACTGATATGCAGAGCTTATTGAGGAGACGCAGCAGGCGCGGCCGCAGGCAAATCCGGAACTGGAGGCTACCGCCACGTCCAGGGACAGGGCGATACACCTTGACTCTGATTCTACGCCAGTCCCACAGCCCGGTAGCTTCCGATTGGCAAACCTGGCGCAGCTCACCCAGCCCTCCGCCGAAAACGCCGCAGAGCAGTCTGCGTTTCTGCAACAAATCTTTTCGGCTGAGTTCCGCAATCAGCTAGCCGCACTGCCCTTTCACCAGGTGCTCAATGCCTTCGTCCAGAACGGCCTTGTGTTCTTTGGTATGTTTGCAGATCAGGCCCGTTGCTCCACCAATTTGTATCAAGTGGCCGTGCGGAAAGAAACAGAGTTGGGACGGTTGCAAGCGGGGGTTGATCAGGTCAAAAAAGACAGGGATGCTGCGGAAGAAGCGCGCAAGGCGGTGGAGGTGACTGCGGCGGAGACAAAAGCCGCACTGATTGAGGAAAGGAAAAAGAACCGTGAGCTGGTAGGGGTGGTTGATCAGGCTAAGAGGGAGAATGAGCGCTTGCGGATGGAACTGGAAAGGGTGCGCAGGGAGATGGACGATGTGGTGACTGGCCGCGAGCTAGCAGAGGCAGACTTGTCAAAGCTTCGCACCTCCCTTCCCGTCATCGCACAGAAGGTAATGGACTCGGGGTCCGTCACTGAAAAGTTCAACGCCTACGTGGATGGGGTGAAAGAGCATGAAAATAACAAGGTCATGCTTGAGGTGATCAAAGGCTGCGACCTCACGCTACCATACCCTGAAGTTGTGCGAAAACATTTGAAATAGGGTACAGCGGAGGCGCTCCTAGAAGCGGAGCAGGCCATCCAGTCCATCCTGATCCCCCTAATAGACGCATTCGCTGCGGATCCCAATATGCCAATTGATGGGTTTCTCAAGGAGGATTTTTAGATTTAGCTTGTAATCGTTCGCGCCGTAAGTCCTATGCTTAGGCAGGCAATTTGTAGAAACAATTGTCATATGTAATAACTTAATTTTATGTATATATTATCGTGTTATGCATGCGTATCGTATTAGTTTGTTTATCTATCGTGAATCAAAACAAAGGATGAACCGCATGCCCCTGCGCATAGTTAACCAAAACTCATGCGTATGCGCAGGTACTGCGTAAAATAAACCAACAATTTAAACTCAAAAGCTACTACGTTATCGCTTTGTCATGTACTAGAGGTGCACTATAGCTGTATGGTAAGCAACGCAACTAAAAACAAACCAATGCTTTTATGCTTAAGAGTTCCTCAAGCAAACCAATGCGAGAGTAATTACGCACAAGCAAACCAATGCTTGTATTTTTAAGTCGACTTGGCAGCCATCTAGTCTGCGTGGCACTTGGCTAGGGGAAAACCAATTCCCTTCGCCTGTCGTTGATGTCTATCCTTGTAACCAAATAGGCTTCTGCCGCATGGGGGCTAGAGGACACCCCTTAAGTAGGCAGGAACCGCATACAAAAAAGAAAACAATAAACAACAAAAGTATGCGCGAGTAAATATTCAATTGGCATTAATCATGATTACAACCGCGACACATCCAAACGGACGGAAAATGCATAGAAAAAATAATGTGCTAAAATAAATAGGAGTGATCAGGTCCATCCAGCTACATATAACATTTTTCAACAATGTCACGTGCCAAGTGCGTTTCACAGGTTTTCCATCTAAAGTCTCGAGATGGTATGCCCCAGTGTTGCTTACTTTTGCTACCCTGTATGGACCTTCCCAATGGGGGCTCAATTTCTCAGTATCCTCTTCATGACTTGCATCATTCTGACGCCAAACTAAATCCCTGCACTTATAAGAGCACGAACGAACACGCTGATTGTAGTACTTTGCAATTTTCTGCTTATTATTGGCTTCGTTTATCGCCGCAGAGAGTCCGCGTTCTTCCAGCAAGTTAAGATTTTCACGCAAAGCTTCTGAGTTATTTTGCTCGTCAAAATTCTGTATGCGAAACGTTGGTACCCCAATTTCTGCGGGCACAACAGCTTCTGACCCGTAGACCAAACTGAACGGAGTCTCACCAGTGCTTGCTTTTGGTGTTGTTCTATGCGCCCATAAAACCTTTAGCAATTCGTCCAACCAACCAACTCTACCATGGCCCAATCTAGCTTTAATTCCAGCCACTATGTCCCGGTTGGTGACTTCACACTGGCCATTCGCCTGTGGATGCGCGACGGATGTAAAAGTTTGCTTAATATTAAGCTCTGCGCACCAACTACAAAAAGGATCCCCCGCAAATTGCGTACCGTTATCACTAACGATTTCATTTGGTATGCCGAATCGACAGACAATGTATTCCCATAAAAAATTTCGCACCCTTTTTCCTGAAATTGTTGCCAGCGGTCTTGCTTCAACCTACTTCGTGAAATAGTCAATTGCAACAATTAAGAATTTGATATTTCCTGTGTGCGCAGAGTATGCGTAAGATACTGATGTAAATAGCTTATGGTATAAAATAAATGATAATATTACCTCGGCCTTTTGGAAATGGTCCGACTATGTCAATTGCCCATTTGCAAAATGGCCATGGTGAGGAGACTGGTATCATTGGATGCGCAGGTGCCCTGCTGATAGGTGCATGTATTTGGCAAGATTCGCATTGCTTAACTATTCGCGCGGTATCTGCGTACATAGTGGGCCAATAATAACCTAGCCGCATAAATTTGACACAATAGACATGTGCCCCGAATGAAGAGCGCATGCACCTTCATGCACCTCGCGTATAACCTCCTCTGCCTCTTTCGGACCAATACACCTTAGGTGCAGCCCTAAATAATTTTTTCGATATAGGACGTCACCCTAAAGGGCGTACAGTGGTGCCATAGTGCGGACTTTCTTTGCATCAACGGAATCCGCAGGTGAGGTGCCGTCCCGCAGGAAAGCAATAATAGGTGCCATCCACGTTGAGCTGGATTCCTCAACAGGTGCTACTAAAGGCATCATAACAATGGATTTCGCATGCAGTTCTTCTATAAGAACTTTCTTCCCCAGATGATCAAAGGCCAAAGCAGCCAATTTACTAAGCGCATCCGCCTTCTTGTTTTGCCCCCGCATGACGTGGGAGATTTGAAAAGCCTCAAATTGGTCAGCGAGGTTATGAACAAGTGATAAATACTGCTGCATGGCTATGTCATGCGCTTCGAAGTCTCCGCTGACTTGACTGCATACCAGCTTTGAATCCACGTAAGCGTACAGAATTTTAACATTTAATTTATGCGCAATACGCATACCTGCTAAGAAAGGCTCATATTCTGCTTCGTTGTTCGTAACAGCAAAATTAAACCGCAGTGCATATGTATGCTCTTCGCCATCTGGGCCAGTTAAAATTACACCTACACCCGCGCCGGCTGCGCTGCAGGCATCATCGGTGTATAACTCCCATGGTGACAAAGGTGGCACAGGCGTATCCTGATGTTTTGCAGATGCTTCAACATCCGCAGGTAACTCTGCAAGGTAATCCGTAAGTATTTGACCCTTAACCGCGCTTCGAGAGGAAAAATTTATTTCATGTTCTCCTAACTCAACTGCCCATTTAGCCATTCGGCCAGAAATCTCAGGCTTATATAACACCTGAAAGAAAAATGATTGCGTTAGTCAATGCGGTAACCCAGGACATTGTCGCAAATTAGGCATGTACCAACCTGTTTGATCGGTTGATCAGTTAGAACCACAATTGGATGTGCTTGAAAGTATCGGCGCAAACGCCGCGCCGTGTGGACTAGCGCATATACTAGCTTTTCTATTGGTGAATAGTTTACTTCGCTTGATGTCAGCGTCTTGCTTACGAAGTAGACCGGCATTTGTGTCTGAGAAATAAACAATGTAAATAAAAGTAGATTACCTTTCCGCGATCTGCGATAAGAACAGAGCTGATAGCCTCTTTCAATGCCGCAAGGTACAGCGTAAGCGTTTCTCCTGATACTGGCGCGGTGAGTGTTGATAATTCAGCGAGCACCTTCTTCATCTCCTGAAATGCTGATTCTGCTTCCTGAGTCCATACGAAGTCTTCTTTCTTTAAACAATTCTTCAAAGTATTGAAGAATGGCAATTGTCGCTCTGCGGCCTTCGACAAAAACCGCGTGATCGCCGCAAGCTTGCCGGTTAGACTCTGCACGTCTTTCTTTGTCTTCGGAGATGGCAAGCTATCAATGGCTTCAATCTTTTTGGGGTTTGCCTTGATTCTCCGCGCTGTCACCACATGACCTAGAAACTTGCCTTCCTCTTCCCCAAACTACATTTGAGCGGGTTAAGCTTCATGTTGATCCTGCGTAGAGACGCAAACATTTCTAGGATGCTGCGAGCATTTATTCTTCGGTGTTACTTTTAATCACCAAGTCATCGACATATGCTTCAAGATTTCTGCCAATTTGGTGCTTGAAGGATGCGTCAATTACGCGCTGATAGGTTGCGCCTGCGTTTTTTAATCCGAAGGGCATCTTCGTATAACAATAGATACCCTGCGGCATATGAAAAGCAGTTTTGTCTTCATCTTCCGCAGCCATTAAGATTTGGTGATAACCCTTGTATGCATCTAGAAAACACTTGTACCAAAAATCTGATAATGATTCCACCTTCCAGTCTATCTCCGGGAGAGGGTAGTTGTCCTTAGGACACGCTTTATTAATGTCATTAAAATCAACGCACATCCGCCAATTACCGTCAGCGTTTTTGACTAACACAGGATTAGCAACCCATGTCTGATACCGCACTTCCCGTAGAATGTTTGCTTTAACAAGGTTATCTACTTCTGCGAAGAACCAATCACTTCTTTCAAGAGCCATATGTCGCTTCTTTTGTCTAACGGGCGTGAGTGATGGATTAACATTCAGTTTATGTTTCGCAATATCTCGCGGAACCCCAGTCATGTCTGATTCACGCCACGCGAAAACATCTGCGTTAGCGGAAAATTTTCCATGCAATTTGGCCTTTGTTTCGGCTGACAAGCTTGCGCCGATTTTAATTCGCTTATCCGGGTGCAAACGGTTTGCTATGACCGTACTGCTTGTGAGTTGTTCTCCCATGTTGGGAATGTTGACAGGCACAACTGAACCACACAACTCGGTTATTTTATGTGACGCAATTGTGGCAACCCCTCCCTTCGTAGGAAACTTAATCAAACCATGCACCACCGATGGTATAATGTTAAAACTGAAATGTCCCGTTCATATTGATTATAAATGTTCCATATTAATTGATTTCGTCGCGAGGTTTTGACCTCTATATGAGACGTTTTTCAAAGACTGCATTCATTTTTAAAACAACCATAACCTTTATTTTATCGATAAAGGTTTAAAAAGCATTACGTAGATTATCAAATAATGATAATCTAAAATATACCGTTTACACACGACCATTACATAATGGTTTACAATAAGAATATATTACATCAAAAATAAGTTTCTTGAATGCAGTTTTTACATAATATCATACAAGCATGGACTCCAAATCTTGTCCTTATTTTAGTATGCAACAGCGGAAGCTCTTAATAATCACCTGAGAATAAACATGCTTAAAACGTCAAGAAAAATGTTGGTGAGTTATAGGTTTAACCTATATATGATCAAATCATAATAATAGACCACAAGATTTCATATTTCAATATACATCCCATGCATAGAGATAAAATTCATTCATATGGTGAACACCTGGTAACCGACATTAACAAGATGCATATAAGAATATCCCCTATCATTCCGGGAAATCCTTCGGACATGATATAAACGAATTCGAAGTACTAAAGCATCCGGTACTTTGGATGGGGTTCGTTAGGCCTAATAGATCTATCTTTAGGATTCGCGTCAGTTAGTAGATCGGTTTACTAATTCTTAGGTTACCAAGCAAAAGGGGCATATTCGGCTTCGATCATTCACCCATATAATGTAGTTTCATTTACTTGTGTCTATTTCGTAAAAACATTTATAAAACTGCATGTATTCTCATCCCAAAATATTAGATTTTAAAAGTGGGACTATAACTCACTTTCACAGATTTTTACTTTGTCGGGAAGTAAGACTTGGCCACTGGTCGATTCACGAACCTATAACAAATATGTACATATATATCAAAGTATGTTCAAAATATATTTACAACATTTTTAATACGTTTTACTGTTTTAAGTTTATTAAGTCAGCTGTCCTTGTTAGTAACCTACAACTAGTTGTCCATAATTAGATGTACATAAATAAATCGATATATATTATCTTGAATCAATCCACGACCCAGTGTATACATGTCTCAAGCTAGATCACAACTCAAACTATATATATTTTTGGAATCAACCTCAACCTTGTATAGCAAATCCAACATTACTACATATAGAGTGTCTATGGTTGTTCCAAATAATATATATAGATGGGTCGATATGATATGTCAAAACATTTGCATACGTGTCTATGGTATCCCAAGATTACATAATATATTAGAATACATATATAATACAATATAAGTTAGCTACGATATGATTAATATAGATTTGTTACCAATTTTCACGTAGCTACAACAAGCAAAAATAACCAATCTTGTTTTACCCATAACTTCTTCGTTTTAAATCCGTTTTGAGTGAATCCAATTGCTATGGTTTCATATTGAAATTAAGTTTATGAATCTAAACATAAAAAGTATAAGTTTATAGTCGGAATTACAGGTTACAAGTCATTTTTGTAAAGGTAGTAATTTTAGTCGAAAGAACGATTTCTAGATGACCATTTTGGAAAACATACTTCCACTTTGAGTTTAACCATGATTTTTGGATATAGTTTCATGTTCATAAGAAAAATCATTTTCCCAGAAGAACAACTTTTAAATCAAATTTATCATAGTTTTTAATTAACTAATCCAAAACAGCCCGCGGTGTTACTACAACGGCGTATATTCGATTTTACGGTGTTTTTCGTATTTTTCGATTTTAAATCATTAAGTTAGCATATCATATAGATATAGAAAATGTGTTTAGTTGATTTTAAAAGTCAAGTTAGAAGGATTAACTTTTGTTTGCGAACAAGTTTAGAATTAACTAAACTATGTTCTAGTGATTTCAAGTTTAAACCTTCGAATAAGGTAGTTTTATATATATGAATCGAATAATGTTATGAACATCATTACTACCTCAGGTTTTGTGGATAAACCTACTGGAAATGAGAAAAATAGATCTAGCTTCAAAGGATCCTTGGATGGCTTGAAAGTTCTTGAAGCAGAATCATGACACCAAAACAAGTTCAAGTAAGATTTCCACTCGAAATAAGATTGTTATAGTTATAGAAATTGAATCAAAGATTGAATATGAGTATTACCTTGTATTAGAAAGATATCTTACTGTAAATAAGAAAGATTTCTTGAAGTTGGATGATCACTTTACAGGATTGGAAGTAAGCTAGCAAACTTGGAAGTATTCTTGATTTTATGAAACTAGAACTTATAGAATTTATGAAGAACACTTAGAACTTGAAGATAGAACTTGAGAGAGATCACTTAGATGAATAAAATTGAAGAATGAAAGTGTTTGTAGGTGTTTTTGGTCGTTGGTATATGGATTAGATAGAAAGAATGTGTAATTTTGTTTTCATGTAAATAAGTTATGAATGATTACTCATATTTTTGTAATTTTATGAGATATTTCATGCTAGTTGCCAAATGATGGGTCCTACATGTGTTAGGTGGCTCACATAGGCTGCTAAGAGCTAATCATTGGAGTGTATATACCAATAGTACATACATCTAAAAGTTGTGTATTGTACGAGTACGAATACGGGTGCATACGAGTAGAATTGTTGATGAAACTGAACGAGGATGTAATTGTAAGCATTTTTGTTAAGTAGAAGTATTTTGATAAGTGTCTTAAAGTCTTTCAAAAGTGTATGAATACATATTAAAACACTACATGTATATACATTTTAACTGAGTCGTTAAGTCATCGTTAGTCGTTACATGTAAATGTTGATTTGAAACCTTTAAGTTAACGATCTTGTTAAATGTTGTTAACCCAATGTTTATTATATCTAATGAGATGTTAAATTATTATATTATCATGATATTATGATATATTAATATATCTTAATATGATATATATACATTTAAATGTCGTTACAACGATAATCGTTACATATATGTCTCGTTTCGAAATCCTTAAGTTAGTAGTCTTGTTTTTACATATGTAGTTCATTGTTAATATACATAATGACATGTTTACTTATCATTTATCATGATTAAACATAGTGTAACAATATCTTAATATGATTCATATGTAATTAGTAAGACGTTGTTATAACGATAATCGTTATATATATCGTTTCGAGTTTCTTAATTCAATAAACACAATTTTATGTATATAACTCATTGTTAAAATACCTAACGAGATACTTACTTATCATAATATCATGTTAACTATATATATAATCATATATATGTCATCATATAGTTTTTACAAGTTTTAACGTTCGTGAATCACCGGTCAACTTGGGTGGTCAATTGACTATATGAAACCTATTTCAATTAATCAAGTCTTAACAAGTTTGATTGCTTAACATGTTGGAAACACTTAATCATGTAAATATCAATTTCATTTAATATATATAAACATGGAAAAGTTCGGGTCACTACAGTACCTACCCATTAAATAAATTTTGTCCCGAAATTTTAAGCAGTTGGAGGTGTTGACGTCTCTTCTGGAAATAAATGCGGGTATTTCTTCTTCATATAATCTTCTCATTCCCAGGTGAACTCGGGTCCTCTACAAGCATTCCATCGGACCTTAACAATTGGTATCTTGTTCTGTTTGAGTCTTTTAACCTCACGATCCATTATTTCGACGGGTTCTTCGATGAATTGAAGTTTTTCGTTGATTTGGATTTCGTCTAACGGAATAGTGAGATCTTCTTTAGCAAAACATTTCTTCAAATTCGAGACGTGGAAAGTGTTATGGACAGCCGCGAGTTGTTGAGGTAACTCAAGTCGGTAAGCTACTGGTCTGACACGATCAATAATCTTGAATGGTCCAATATACCTTGGATTTAATTTCCCTCGTTTACCAAATCGAACAACGCCTTTCCAAGGTGCAACCTTAAGCATGACCATCTCTCCAATTTCAAATTCTATATCTTTTCTTTTAATGTCGGCGTAGCTCTTTTGCTGACTTTGGGAGGTTTTCAACCGTTGTTGAATTTGGACGATCTTCTCGGTAGTTTCTTGTATTATTTCCGGACCCGTAATCTGTCTATCCCCCACTTCACTCTAACAAATCGGAGACCTGCACTTTCTACCATAAAGTGCTTCAAACGGTGCCATCTCAATGCTTGAATGGTAGCTGTTGTTGTAGGAAAATTCTGCTAACGGTAGATGTCGATCCCAACTGTTTCCAAAATCTATAACACATGCTCGTAGCATGTCTTCAAGCGTTTTTATCGTCCTGCCCATCAGTTTGTGGATGATAGGCAGTACTCGTGTCTAGACAAGTTCTTAATGCTTGCTGTAATGTCTGCCAGAATCTTGAAATAAATCTGCCATCCCTATCAGAGATAATAGAGATTGGTATTCCATGTCTGGAGACGACTTCCTTCAAATACAGTCATGCTAACTTCTCCATCTTGTCATCTTCTCTTATTGGCAGGAAGTGTGCTGATTTGGTAAGACGATCAACTATTACCCAAATAGTATCAAAACCACTTGCAGTCCTTGGCAATTTAGTGATGAAATCTATGGTAATGTTTTTCCATTTCCATTCCGGGATTTCGGGTTGTTGAAGTAGACCTGATGGTTTCTGATGCTCCGCTTTGACCTTAGAACACGTCAAACATTCCCCTACGTATTTAGCAACATCGACTTTCATACCTGGCCACCAAAAATGTTTCTTGAGATCCTTGTACATCTTCCCCGTTCCAGGATGTATTTAGTATCTGGTTTTATGAGCTTCTCTAAGTACCATTTCTCTCATATCTCCAAATTTTGGTACCCAAATTCTTTCAGCCCTATACCGGGTTCCGTCTTCCCGAATATTAAGATGCTTCTCCGATCCTTTTGGTATTTCATCCTTTAAGTTTCCCTCTTTTAAAACTCCTTGTTGCGCCTCCTTTATTTGAGTAGTAAGGTTAGTGTGAATCACTATATTCATAGATTTTACACGAATGGGTTCTCTGTCCTTTCTGCTCAAGGCGTCAGCTACCACATTTGCCTTCCCTGGGTGGTAACGAATTTCAAAGTCGTAATCATTCAATAATTAAATCCACCTGCGCTGCCTCATGTTCAGTTGTTTCTGATTAAATATGTGTTGAAGACTTTTGTGGTCGGTATATATAATACTTTTTACCCCATATAAGTAGTGCCTCCAAGTCTTTAATGCAAAAACAACCGCGCCTAATTCCAAATCATGCGTCGTATAATTCTGTTCGTGAATCTTCAATTGTCTAGACGCATAAGCAATTACTTTCATTCGTTGCATAAATACACAACTGAGACCTTGCTTTGAGGCGTCACAATATATCACAAAATCATCATTCTCTTCAGGGAATGACAATATAGGTGCCGTAGTTAACTTTTTCTTTAACAATTGAAACGCTTTCTCTTGTTCATCTTTCCATTCAAATTTCTTCCCTTTATGCGTTAATGAAGTCAAGGTTTTGCTATTCTGGAAAAGTCTTGGATGAACCTTCTGTAGTAACCAGCTAGTCCTAAAAACTGGCGTATGTGTTTTGGAGTTTTCGGGGTTTCCCACTTTTCAACGGTTTCAATCTTTGCTGGATCCACCTGAATACCTTCTTTGTTCACTATGTGACCGAGGAATTGAACTTCTTCCAACCAAAATGCACACTTTGAAAACTTAGCGTACAGTTTTTCTTTTCTCAGCAACTCTAGCACTTTTCTCAAATGTTCTTCGTGCTCTTGATCATTCTTCGAGTAAATAAGTATGTCATCGATGAAAACAATGACAAACTTGTCAAGATATGGCCCACACACTCGGTTCATGAGGTCCATGAACACAGCTGGTGCGTTAGTCAATCCAAACGGCATAACCATAAACTCATAATGACCTTAACGCATCCTAAAAGCAGTCTTTGGAATATCATCCTCCTTCACCCGCATTTGATGATATCCAGAACGTAAATCGATATTCGAATAAACAGACGAGCCTTGTAGTTGATCAAATAAGTCGTCGATTCTCGGTAGTGGTAGCGGTTCTTGATGGTAACTTTGTTCAACTCTCGGTAGTCGATACACAACCTGAATGTACCATCTTTCTTCTTGACAAACAAAACAGGAGCTCCCCATGGTTATGTGCTTGGTCGAATGAAACCACACTCTAAAAGTTCCTGTAACTGACTTTGTAATTCTTTGATTTCGCTGGGTGAGAGTCTGTATGGAGCACGAGCTATTGGTCAGCTCCTGGTACAAAGTCTATTTGAAATTCAACAGATCGATGTGGGGGTAATCCCGGTAATTCTTTCAGAAATACATCGGGAAATTCTTTTGCGACGGGAACATCACTGATGTTCTTTTCTTCAGGTTTAACTTCCTCGATGTGTGCTAGAATGACGTAACAATCTTTTCTTATTAGTTTTTGCGCCTTCAAACTACTAATATGATTTAATTTCGCGTTGTTCTTTTCTCCGTACACCATTAAAGGTTTTCCTTTTTCACGCATAATGCGAATCACATTTTTGTAACAAACGACCTCTGCTCTCACCTTTTTTGACCAGTCCATGCCAATTATTACATCAAAACTTCCTAACTCGACTGGTATTAAATCAATTTTAAACGTTTCATCCCCCAGTTTAATTTCTCTCTCCCGACATATATTATCTGCTGAAATTAATTTACCGTTTGCTAATTCGAGTAAAAATTTACTATCCAAAGGCGTCAATGGGCAACTTAATTTAGCACAAAATTCTCTACTCATATAGCTTCTATCCACACCCAAATCAAATAAAACATAAGCAGCTTTATCATCAATTAATAAACGTACCCGTAACAAGCTCCGGGTCTTCCTGTGCTTCTGCCGCATTAATATTAAAAACTCTTCCACGGCCCTACCCATTAGTATTCCCCTGATTCGGGCAATTTCTAATAATGTGGCCCAGTTTTCCACATTTATAACAAACAACATTGGTATTACTTGCTCCGACACTATTCGTTTCGGCATTACTTGTTCCGGCATTATTTGTTCCATTAGTTCTGTTAAACTTTGGTCTTATGACCATTTCTTTTACACCTATTGCAAAATGTCGTGCAAAACCCCTGATGATTTTCTTCACACCTATGACATGGCTGTTTTTGGTTTTTGTTGCCGTTGTTGTTATTGAGGTTGTTGTTGGGATTGTTATTGTTGTTGAAACGGTTGTTGTAGTTGTTGTTGTTGTTGGGATGTTTGTTGTAGTTATTTTTAGGATTGCGGTTATTGTTGCGATTGTGGTTGTGGTTATTGGGATAGTTGTTGCGATTGTGGTTGTAATTGTTGTTGTTGTTGTTGTACTGGTGACTCTTGTCACCGTTTTCCTCCCACTTCCTCTTGAGTTGTTTCGTGTTGGCTTCTTCGGCCGCCTGCTCTTTAATTCTTCCCTCAATCTGATTTATGAGTTTATGAGCCATTCGACTTGCCTTCTGTATAGAAGCGGGCTCGTGTGAACTCACATCTTCTTGAATCCTTACTGGTAACCCTTTTACAAACGCGTCGATCTTCTCTTCTTCATCTTCGAATGCTCCCGGACACAATAGGCACAACTCTGTGAATCGTCGTTCATATGTGGTAACATCGAACCCTTGTGTTCGTAACTCTCTAAGTTCTGCCTTAAGTTTATTGATTTCGTTTCTAGGACGGTACTGCTCGTTCATCAATTGCTTGAATGCCGATCACGGCAGTGCGTAAGCAACATTTTGTCCTACCTGTTCAAGATAGGTGTTCCACCATGTTAATGCAGTACATGTGAAGGTATGCGTAGCGTACTTAACTTTGTCCTCTTCAGTACACTTACTTATGGCAAACACCGATTCAAATTTCTCGGTCCACCATTTCAATCCAATTGGTCCTTAGGTTCCATCAAATTCCAAAGGTTTGCAGGCAGTGAATTCTTTGTAGGAGCATCCTACACGATTTCTTGCACCGTTAGCTGCATTGCTAGATTCAGAGTTATTGTTGGTATGTAGCGCAGCCTGTACTGTGGCTATATTTGCAGCAAGAAAGGTACGAAATTCCTCTTCGCTCATATTCATGGTGTGTCGAGTAGTCGGTGCCATTTCCTTCAAAATAGCCAACTGAATCAAGTTAATCATACAGAATATTAAGAGTAGTCAATAGTATTTCATAGCATAATATGAACTCATTTATAAAAGCTTTTTCTTCATATTAGCATTTTATAAGTATAAATTTGGGTACTACCTACCCGTTAAGTTCATACTTAGTAGCTAATATACAATTCAACTACTACAATTCCATATAAAAAACTGATTATAATAATATATCACATACAAATATTCTTCAAACTTACAACATCGCTATATTACATATAACATGAAATATAGTACACTTTGATACAAGACAGTTTTGAAAATAAATCTAGTTAGTACGCAAGTTGTTCAGCAAAGAAAATAAAGACACGTAATTCATAAGTCCAGAAACAACTCATGCATTCTGGTTTTACTAAGACGACTTCCCATCCTTGGTCTTGTGGAAAATAACCGTTATGACCATTGGCTAGGCAGCATGTTGTAATGTCGTCAATAGGACGAGGGTTTCGTAATATCCAACAGCCCCGTAATAATCTAAAAACCCTGTTTCTCACCCCAACTACTGAATCCGTCACTTGTGGGAAGGTTTTATTTAAAAGTTGCAATCCAATGTTCTTTTTCTCACTTTGGTAAGAAGCGAACATCACTAACCCGTAAGCATAACATGCTTCTTTATGTTGCATGTTAGAAGCTCTTTCTAATTCACGAAATCCTATGTTGGGATATGTTGAGTCAAAATAGGTTCTTAACCCGTAGCGTAAAATTGCATTTGGGTTCCCCGTATTTAACGCTTTAAAGAAAACACGGCATAACTTACGGTCTCCCCAATGTGATATACCCCACCTATCAAAGGAAAGCCTTTTATAAACTAAGGCATTTCTGGAAAGTCTTTCAAATGTTTGACAAGTTAATTTCGCCATAACTAAATGTGCTGATGAATTTTGACTGACTCTAGACAAGATTTCCTCAATCATATCCTCTGGTAGGTCTTCTAAAATATTCGGTTGTCTACCCTTACTGTCCATTTTGTTTTTATACTGTAAAATAGACAAGGATTAGATTCGTAATAACAAACAATACAAGCAATTTTTACATAGAACATAAAAGTACAAGCACACTACAATACATATAATACACAACATGATTACAACCTTCTATTCTGAATCACTGGTTTCTTCTTCTTCGGACTTGGTTCGTTTTCCTAATTTTCTAGGAATATATGGTGTTCCTCTAATACGAGCCGTCGTTTTCTATAATGGTTTAGAAAAACCTGGTGGTTTAGAGGTTCCCGGGTCATTGTTACATTTTAGGAAATACGGATGTTGTCGATACATATAAAGTTCATCGGGGTTGGAATCGGGTTTCTCTATTTTTATACCTTTTCCCTTGTTATTTTCTTTCGCTTTATTAAATTGGGTCGAGGTAATTTCTATAACATCATCGGAATCCTCATCGGGATCCGATTCATCGAAAAATTGGTAATCTTCCTAATATTTTGCTTCCTCGGCGGAAACACCATTGACCATTATTAACTTTGGTCCGTTGGTTGAGGATTTTCTTTTATTTAATCGATTTACTATAGGTATCAATATTTCTTCCTCCGGAACCTCTTCTTCTTCTGGTTCTTCCTCTTCCGATTCATCCTCTTCTGGTTCCTCTTCTTCCGGTTCCTCCTCTTCTGGTTCCTCCTCTTCCGGTTCCTCTTCGGGAATTTGTGAATCTTCCCAAAATATATTCGACTCTTCATTATTATTAGGTGAATCAATGGGATTTGTACTAAAGGTAGACATCTATCACACAATATCAAACACGTTAAGAGATTAATATATCACATAATATTTACATGTTAATAATATATAGTTTCCAACAAAAAAAATGTTAAGCAATCGATTTTGAAGAAAAACACGGTCGTAGTCCAGACTCACTAATGCATCCTAACAAACTCGGTAAGACACACTAATGCAATTTTCTGGTTCTCTAAGACCAACGCTCTGATACCAACTGAAATATCCCGTTCATATTGATTATAAACGTTCCATATTAATTGATTTCGTCGCGAGGTTTTGACCTCTATATGAGACGTTTTTCAAAGACTGCATTCATTTTTAAAACAACCATAACCTTTATTTTATCGATAAAGGTTTAATAAGCATTACGTAGATTATCAAATAATGATAATCTAAAATATACCGTTTACACACGACCATTACATAATGGTTTACAATAAGAATATATTACATCAAAAATAAGTTTCTTGAATGCAGTTTTTACATAATATCATACAAGCATGGACTCCAAATCTTGTCCTTATTTTAGTATGCAACAGCGGAAGCTCTTAACAATCACCTGAGAATAAACATGCTTAAAACGTCAACAAAAATGTTGGTGAGTTATAGGTTTAACCTATATATTATCAAATCATAATAATAGACCACAAGATTTCATATTTCAATATACATCCCATACATAGAGATAAAATTCATTCATATGGTGAACACCTGGTAACCGACATTAACAAGATGCATATAAGAATATCCCCTATCATTCCGGGAAATCCTTCGGACATGATATAAACGAATTCGAAGTACTAAAGCATCCGGTACTTTGGATGGGGTTCGTTAGGCCTAATAGATCTATCTTTAGGATTCGCGTCAGTTAGTAGATCGGTTTACTAATTCTTAGGTTACCAAGCAAAAGGGGCATATTCGGCTTCGATCATTCACCCATATAATGTAGTTTCATTTACTTGTGTCTATTTCGTAAAAACATTTATAAAACTGCATGTATTCTCATCCCAAAATATTAGATTTTAAAAGTGGGACTATAACTCACTTTCACAGATTTTTACTTCTTCGAGAAGTAAGACTTGGCCACTGGTCGATTCACGAACCTATAACAAATATGTACATATATATCAAAGTATGTTCAAAATATATTTACAACATTTTTAATACGTTTTACAGTTTTAAGTTTATTAAGTCAGCTGTCCTTGTTAGTAACCTACAACTAGTTGTCCATAATTAGATGTACAGAAATAAATCGATATATATTATCTTGAATCAATCCATGACCCAGTGTATACACTTCTCAGGCTAGATCACAACTCAAACTATATATATTTTTGGAATCAACCTCAACCCTGTATAGCTAACTCCAACATTACTGCATATAGAGTTTCTATGGTTGTTCCAAATAATATATAAATATGGGTCGATATGATATGTCAAAACATTTGCATACGTGTCTATGGTATCCCAAGATTACATAATATATTAGATTACATGTAATACAATATAAGTTAGCTAGGATATGATTAATATAGATTTGTTACCAATTTTCACGTAGCTACAACAAGCAAAAATAACTAATCTTGTTTTACCCATAACTTCTTCGTTTTAAATCCGTTTTGAGTGAATCCAATTGCTATGGTTTCATATTGAACTTAAGTTTATGAATCTATACAGAAAAATTATAAGTTTATAGTCAGAATTACAGGTTTCAAGTCGTTTTTGTAAAGGTAGTCATTTCAGTCGAAAGAACGACGTCTAGATGACCATTTTGGAAAACATACTTTCACTTTGAGTTTAAACATGATTTTTGGATATAGTTTCATGTTCATAAGAAAAATCATTTTCCCAGAAGAACAACTTTTAAATCAAAATTTATCATAGTTTTTAATTAACTAACCCAAAACAGCCCGCGGTGTTACTACAACGGTGTATATTCGGTTTTACGGTGTTTTTCGTGTTTTCCGGTTTTAAATCATTAAGTTAGCATATCATATAAATATAGAACATGTGTTTAGTTGATTTTAAAAGTCAAGTTAGAAGGATTAACTTTTGTTTGCGAACAAGTTTAGAATTAACTAAACTATGTTCTAGTGATTTCAAGTTTAAACCTTCTAATAAGGTAGTTTTATATATATGAATCGAATGATGTTATGAACATCATTACTACCTCAGGTTTTGTGGATAAACCTACTGGAAATGAGAAAAATAGATCTAGCTTCAAAGGATCCTTGGATGGCTCGAAACTTCTTGAAGCAGAATCATGACACGAAAACAAGTTCAAGTAAGATTTCCACTCGAAATAAGATTGTTATAGTTATAGAAATTGAATCAAAGTTTGAATATGAGTATTACCTTGTATTAGAAAGATATCTTACTATAAATAAGAAAGATTTCTTGAAGTTGGATGATCACTTTACAAGATTGGAAGTAAGCTAGCAAACTTGGAGGTATTCTTGATTTTATGAAACTAGAACTTATAGAATTTATGAAGAACACTTAGAACTTGAAGATAGAACTTGAGAGAGATCACTTAGATGAAGAAAATTGAAGAATTAAAGTGTTTGTAGGTGTTTTTGGTCGTTGGTATATGGATTAGATAGAAAGGATGTGTAATTTTGTTTTTATGTAAATAAGTCATGAATGATTACTCATATTTTTGTAATTTTATGAGATATTTCATGCTAGTTGCCAAATGATGGTCCCACATGTGTTAGGTGACTCACATGGGCTGCTAAGAGCTGATCATTGGAGTGTATATACCAATAGTACATACATCTAAAAGTTGTGTATTGTACGAGTACGAATACGAGTGCATACGAGTAGAATTGTTGATGAAACTGAACGAGGATGTAACTGTAAGCATTTTTGTTAAGTAGAAGTATTTTGATAAGTGTCTTGAAGTCTTTCAAAAGTTTATTAATACATATTAAAATACTACATGTATATACATATTAACTGAGTCGTTAAGTCATCGTTAGTCGTTACATGTAAATGTTGATTTGAAACCTTTAAGTTAACGATCTTGTTAAATGTTGTTAACCTAATGTTTATTATATCTAATGAGATGTTAAATTATTATATTATCATGATATTATGATATATTAATATATCTTAATATGATATATATACATTTAAATGTCGTTACAACGATAATCATTACATATATGTCTGGTTTCGAAATCCTTAAGTTAGTAGTCTTGTTTTTACATATGTAGTTCATTGTTAATATACATAATGACATGTTTACTTATCATTTATCATGATTAAAATAGTGTAACAATATCTTAATATGATTCATATGTAATTAGTAAGACGTTGTTATAACGATAATCGTTATATATATCGTTTCGAGTTTCTTAATTCAATAAACACAATTTTATGTATATAACTCATTGTTAAAATACCTAATGAGATACTTACTTATCATAATATCATGTTAACTATATATATAATTATATATATGTCATCATATAGTTTTTACAAGTTTTAACGTTCGTGAATCACCGGTCAACTTGGGTGGTCAATTGACTATATGAAACCTATTTCAATTAATCAAGTCTTAACAAGTTTGATTGCTTAACATGTTGGAAACACTTAATCATGTAAATATCAATTTCATTTAATATATATAAACATGGAAAAGTTCGGGTCACTACAAAAACATCGTATGAAATTTCTCCCAAGCAGCGCATTGTACCGCGAAGTTGAACGAACCACATAAAAGTCAACTAACTCATGTCTGACCAACTGTAGATTCTTATCATCCGCGAGCTCTATTATTAGCTCTATCCGGCTTAGCGGCCATGAGCTTTCTCCGGAGAACCCAGATAACGTAATATCAGACTGGCGTAACTGTGTTTTAACTTCCGCAGGGAGGAAACGATAGCAATGTTCGTACATAATGTCAACGCCACTCCCGGTGTCAACATGCATGCGTTTGATTTGTACCCCGTAAGTAGGGATGCTACACTTAATGATAATGGGCTCGTTAACTGTGTCGATTGACATTACAGGAGGAAATGTGATTGGGAGAAGTTCCCAATCCTAGTGGCCATTGTACTTTCTCCGCTGGCTAACTTTCTCTGCGTCGACCATATTAATGGTTAAGTCGGCATTTTTTGTTTTATCAACTTTTTGCCATGCGAAAGTTTTAGCCTTCGGCCCTTCCTCTGCAGCTTTTCCCTTGTCCTTCTTAGGTGGTTTTAGGTGATCCAATTTACCTGCGCGCAGTGCCTCGAGCACTCGTTCCATCAAGTTTTTACATCGATTAGTGTCATGACCATAATCATCATGGAATTCACAATACTTTGTTTTATCCCGCTTACCAAATTCTGTAAGCGGAGTCGGAACCGCAAAGGTCGCGCACACTGGTTCTGTTGCCAAAATTTCCTTTGGCGTTTTAGACAAACTTTTCAGCAGCGCATAGTACTGATTATTGATGCCGCGCTGGTTACTGTTTCGATAATTGCCACTTGATTTCCCTTTATCATTTCTGATAGGACCACCGCTAGTATACCTTCCGCGAGAGTTATTACCGCGATTTCGATCGCGCGAACGATCATCATCGTCTTTCCTTACATTGCGCGAGCTAGCTGTTGGAATATCATTATCTTCGCCACTCTGCATATAGTCATGGCATTCATTAAGCACTTTAGCATAAGTTGTTGGGACTGTATGGCGCAGACGCCTTACCAGTGTTGGATGACGCTCTGAGTTTATACCATGTATGAGTCCGGAAATCTGTTGCTCTGGCTTAAGATCTGGTATAGCAAAGATTCACCCTAAGATTCCTTGGATTTCTGCACAATATCATGACATTGATATGAGTGCGTTTGCGTAGCCTCTAATTCTGATATTGCAGCAAGAACTTCGTCCGCAGATCCATGAACCCGGATATGCTACCTGATGGGAGTTTATTAAACCATTCGCGAGCAATGCCCTGCAGCGTCATGGAAAATATCTGACATACAACCGGATCCACCCAGCCTTGGGTGCACATTGCGCCTTCAAAACGCTACAGGAAGTCATCCGGATCAGTTAAACCATTATAAGTACCCAGTGTATGGGGTATCTTTGGCACTGATGGAAACGGATATGCAGTTACATGCGGAGGAAACTTATCAAAAGTAGTTGGTAGCTCAAAAGGTGGTTTAACAGGGTCACCTTTGAGCCCTGCGAAGAAACGCTTCATCATATCCTGAACAAAATTAGGTTGCGAAAATAGGTGGACCACGTCAGGAGGTGCCGCCTGCATAAATTGGCTTGTGAGATTCGCCTGCCCCTGAATATTTTGCCAAGGTTGCCTCGGCGTTTACGGATATAACCAAGGCTGATGCGTTGGAAAAGAAGGCAGGCTTGCTGGGGTAGCTGAAAAGGTGCCGAAACCTGTGGCGCAGATGCCTGCGAGACCTGAGGATATGTCGTTATAAGTCCAATCATATGCGCAGTGCTTTACTGTTTTGCGGTTATCGACATCCAATGAGAATTGGCATCTGGAATGACACCGAACCCCCAGCTATTAAGTAATGCATGCGCATCCGTAGGAGTCAAAAACTGCGAAATTGGACGCGGTGGTTGCCAAGGTTGTAACGGTATAAACGATGAATTCTACTGAACACTCTGCATCTGCAGAGGGATTGAAACCGTGGTACTATAAATAGGTACCAGGCCACATCATACCACATGCAGGCCTACTGTTTCACCACTAGTGCCTACCAAGATGACCCTTGGATCCACCGAGGAAAAATCCAACCGCGTGGTTGTAACTGGCGAGTTTGCCCTTGGCGGTGTAATCCCATCTGGATATATCAGCTTATACCCTGTGAATAATGAGCTTTATAATTCAAAACTTTAAAAGAAAAAACAATTAAGCATGTCTTGAATTAGTTAGGCTCTCAATGAAAGCACCACTTGATCATGCATATTTTTACCACAGGGTTAATATGCATGTTCAATGCGTAAAGGGGGGGGGGGGGGTTTAAGGATCTTAGAATAAGGCTCTCCAGTCCGGCTACCGTGAATAACCCTGGCCAACATGATGATGTCGGCGGGGTGTTCAAGTGATTAAGTCCACATTCGATAACGTTCGTTGATCAGAAGGGCCCATATAAAGGTTGTAGGTGCTAGTCGACAAAGAACTAACATGTTAACCTTGAGAAGACGAGAGATGATGATGGTTACGTAAGATGTGTAAATGATGATTGTTACGTAACACTGTTGTTGTTAGAATGATAATAAGGGTTTGTATATATAGGTAAACCCTAATTCTAGAACCATCCGAGATAATGGCAATCTCTTCCATAACCAACTCCCCCGAATCATGGATATAATTATGGAAAAGATACTTACTTGAGGACCAAGTAACCGTCGTACCAGGAATATAGGCATTCGATACGAATCCGCATACCGCATACTGGGTACACGCATACGCATGCCAGCGAGTGCCCGCATACGTATGTATAATCAAACGGTGTTTATAGGACGACTAGAGAAAACTTGCTCAAGACATAGGGTGGAGTCATTTTCTTTATAGTCGGTGAACTCGAGATTAAATTTTGGGCTTCTCGAGTTCTCAACATTATGCGTTTGTCACCTTCGTCGACGATGCTTATGCTATGACGGCGGTTACCTCCCTTAATGGATCTAATGTCTCGGTCGACCCATTTATGTGGGTTGGCCAAGACGTTGTGCTTCCATCTTTTCCGGCAAGGTGACTAAGGGTTTCGGTAACAAGCTGCGTTGTAAGATCAACGCTAAGCGGAGATCACTGAGCGCCTTAAACTTTCAGTTTTAGTTATTGATTCGGTTCCAATTAAGGAGGGTAAGGTTAAAGATTTTCTTGCTTGTTGTAATGTTATGATTAATCACCTATGTTACTTTGGCCCTTATGGGTGTGTCTTCTAATGATACGCATAACGAATACCTCAATTCATTAAATAAAAATCACACAAGTATGCTACTTACGGCAGATGGAAGTTAGATGGTGTTACGTAACGTCATCAACCGAGCCGTTTGTAAGACCAGAATTATCATCCATGGCCCGTCAGCGGCCCTGAACGAAGGTAGTGTGCTGACGTAAGCCCGCCAACCGACAATAAGTACACGAAATCCCGTCTGTAGTCAATGCGTGCACATAAGACCAAGCATCCGGCAGTACATATGCGCGAGCCTCACCTGACAGCATAAATACATGAGGCCGTCATTAGGAAACTTGTACACTTTAGACCATCTCATGGCGATGTATATGTGTAAGCCCATCACCCGACAAAGTCTGTACACGTGTCAGTGCTAGGTAACTATCTGTCTGGTACAAGGACACTGGCACGTACAAATCCAACCACACGATAGTGCACACACAGGGCATGCATGTGCCACGTAAGCTCAACACAAACAATACGGCTTGGGCCCAACTCCCAATGTTGGCCAAAGCCCAATAAGGAATGACACATCAGCATAATAAGGCCCAAGAACAACATAAACCCTAGTGCTTGCCTATAAATATTCTACTGTTATTCCCCAAAATAAAAAGTTGAAGCAAGTTAAGTCACATCACTAATAATGAGTCCAGATACTTTTCCCTCTAGAAATATCCCCTCATCACTCACTTATCAACTCATCACTCGGTCCAAACCGAGTTAAACTCACTTATACATCGACTAACTGTCCGCCACCCTTTAGAGGTCCTCATCTCCAACTGGGTTATTCACGGTATTCAGACCGGAAAGTGAACACCTAGTCACCCCTAACTTCACCCAAGTTATTTTTGCACTCAAGATTATTAACGGTAACCTATTCTATTAGCGGTTGACGGAAATATGTTTGATCATCTGCGTTTGTGAAAACGTAGATGGTTACAATTGCTTGTTGGATGCTCATGCCTCTTCCGACTATTTCCTATCGATTATTCCCTTCTCGGATGTGGCATCTTCATCTTTTCGATTTGCTTGGGTTGAAATAAAAAGGGTTTCCGCAACTTGTTTTTCGGTTGATAGTGCTAAGGCAGCTGCTGGTTTGTTTGGTGATGTCCTATATCTGGCAGAGACCTCATGTAAACTTGGGAATATTGGGTCACTATTTGCTTTTATCAAATCCTCTTGTGCCAAGCATATACATGACTTGGTTGATGTTGATCTCGAGACTTTGGATTTCAAGCCTTTAAACACTCAAGTGTGGGTCTCCAAAGTTGGGGACTTTTTATTGTTGGAAAGTATTATTTTTATTGAAATCGATATAGAGGTGGTAAGCGATGTTAACTGGAGGTTTCTTGATGGTGGTGTTGAGACTCAAGCTACTGCTCAACCTATGGTTTCGACCGCAACCTTCCAAATGATTATCTCTTTCTTTGGTTTATTTCAGTCAATACGATTTGGCCAAAGGGATGTTGATGTTTGTATGGAAAAAGTTTCGAATATGGGGGGCTTTATTTCGAGCAAGGAAGGTTTACGGTTTGGTTCTTTTGACGGTGGTAATTCGGCTTCCAAAGTGGTGGATTTTTAGGCAGTCCATGAGTCAGCAATCCTCCTGACTTGGTTGTGGAGTCTGTTATTGATTTTTTCCAGGAAACGGTGGTAATTTTGAACATTCCTTCATCGAGTTCAACATTGTGTTTCGGCAGTTGATGATAAAAAGAAGAATAAAGGAATTAGCAGGAGCACAATTCAGGAGGATGAAGAAAAAAGTTCTCCGGTAAAAAAATGGTCTTGACGATGAGCTTGTTGCTATTGAAATGAATTTAGAAAAGAAAAAAAGACGACCATGGTAGAAGATCCAGTTGCTCATAGTTCTTTCACGGGTCGAGTACGAAGGTGAGAAGTCGAATGGGTGTTTTTGGGTGTTGGGCGAGGTTTTCTGGAATCGATTCTGGGTACTTCTCTGGCTGAAGGAAAAGTCATAGGTTCTTAGAGTGTCACTTCTTTTGGTTCCCCCAACGAGTACTCGTTTAAGTCACATTCGAGAAAAGCCATTTCTTCTAAGAAGGTGAATGGTATGGCTTCTATGTAGGGGGCGAGAGAAAAGAATGCTTCGGATGCTGCTAAGAAGAATGGTTGAAAGTGTTAGTTTTTGTTTATGTGGGTTTGTTTGTTTATGCTTAATGTTTGTTAGGCTTGTGTTTGTTAGGCTTGTGTTTTGTCGACTTCTAGATGTGTAGGTTTTTCGTTGTAATTTTTTGTTTCGGCCCGCTTTTGGTTAGGTTCTTAAGTTGTTTTGTAATCTAGTTGCGTGGCATTTCGGCATTGTTCCTTGTATGCCGGCTTTTCATTGATTGATGAAAGCCCCTTATTATATAAGTTTTCGTTTTTTACGCACACACACACACGCACACACACACGCACACACACACACACACACACATATATATATATATATATATATATATATATATATATATATATATATATATATATATATATATATATATATATATGTATGTATATATATATAGACACCATCACTTTCAAGATTATATTAATCTACCCCTTAGACCATGAGTTACCTTAGACATTTTTTAACAGTGACGTGAATTAAAATTTTCACTTTTTAAAGGTGAGAGAAAAATCTGACCGTGACGTGACAACATTAAATTTGATGTTTGTTATGAAGAATTTCAAATTCAAGTGTTAAATTTGTGTAGGTTCCACATTTTTATATTTAGGATTAAATAAATGGTTATAATTATTACAAATAATAATAATAATAAATAATAAATTAATATTAAAACAATAATTAAAATAAATACATTATTATTAAGTTAAATTAAACATATTATTAATTTAATTACTAAACTCATTAACGCATATTATAAAACTACCATTTGAACGTAGTCCCATGAAAATTTTAAATCCAATAGATATATAATTATTTGAAGGCCATCTAAATTTTAATGGCATATCTTATACGCTTGTATTTTTTTCTTCATCGTCATCTTCTTCTTCATTTTAACTATCGTTCATTTATTTTCTTCTCCTTCTTTCCTTTACGGCAACAACCACCCCTTCTTCCTTTTAATTTACAACGACAACAACTACAACAACAACAACAACCAATCAGAACAAAACACATCAACCAAACGCCTCCCTTCTTCTCCTCCGTTGGATTCGAAACTAAAGCAGTGAAAGCGTTGAATTTAACGTCGCGTAATAGGCATTACGGATGTTAAATTCGTCAAAGTCAGATTCTAACGCCATTTCACTTTGCGCAACTCATGGTCTTACAGAGTTTCAAATTGAAAATTTGATGTGTGTGTGCCACTAGGGCAAAAATTTAACGTCCCTAATGAGCTTCACGTTAGAAGCGTTGGCCAAAAGTGAACTGAGAAACACGAGTCGTCAAATTTTCATGCTTCAATATTATTGGTTACTTTTTAATTTTGTTTTATTTACTTTTCCTAAAAAATTGTATTATATTAATATATTTTTTTAGTCAACTTCGGATCATACTTTACTACATCATTTAGAACTCACTCACAACTCTTCTCTCGAAACACCACATAATACCTCTTTAAAAAATGACATCGTCATATTACACTAAAAACCTTATAAAACTCTAAATTTACCTTCACATCACCTATTAGTTCAAAGTATTTGATCTATGAACACCAGACTCTCAATTGAATAATAAATATGAATTATAAGTACAAGAATTGAGAGAACACGATATGAAATATATGTTTGATAATATTGATCGTGCAAAAAGTTATATCGAATGAAAAGCACACGTCCCTATTTATACAGATCAAAACCAAATCTGGAGATTTGGTTTCCAAAACTACTTAGCTATAAATATGGAAAAGATAAACTAAAAGCAAAGAAAATTTGCTAATAACTAGGAAGTCAACTCTGGAGATAAAATCAAATCTTCAAAACAAATCTTTTTAATTAACAAGCATATCTCCAGAATATTCTATGGCTTCTCCTTCAAGAAATCTTCAAACGTTTACTCCAGCAATTCCAGAGTCTGCAACTTCAAACTCTAAACCTTCAGACTCTAAAATCTGCAAACCACTTTTGACTCATCAGATTATTATTTCTATTTTTACCAATAATCTCCCCCTATCTGATGATGTCAAAACAGCCTGTACTCCTAAACAAACATCTTTGCATACTCCCTTTCAATTAGCTTGCACTTGCCCTTCATATGAGAAATTTTCTTCAACATGCTCAGCTTGTTATGCAAGTGTTTTAACAACTGCACCCTGAAAGGAGTTGTCTGCTGTGTTTTACATCTGGACAGTAAACTGATCAACATATCAATGCTAGCCCCTTCAAACTGATCACACATAATTAACATCCTTTGATTTCCATTTGTCTTGATCATCAAAGCATCCAAATACTCAACATACTTATCATCAACAAACTCTAAATGTTCAGGAACAGCATACCTTTCAACATGCCCCTTAGCTCTTCTCTCCTTCATAAACATTCCACAAAATACCTCATAATCCTTAAAACTTATAAACCCTTCTTCAAATACCAAATGTACCAGCATATAAACTCTCTTCAACACTTCTTACACAATAACTTGATCATCTGTATACTCCTGGATACACACAGCTATGCCTTTCCACTCATAAAAACTCAATCGAACAATTTGATTCAAATTAACTCTTAATCTCCTTGCATAGCAGCAACCACAACAGCACTAGTGCTTCCTTGAATATTACCAACACCACCAACAGCAACCATTTGAGTATCACCAACACCCCTATCAGTTATATTCTCCCCCTCAATCTGATGCTCCCCCTCAATTTGAGCTCTCTTTGATTGCTCCCCCTCAACACTTGCAAAACCTGCATCTGCAGTACCTGTACCTGCATCATCTGACCTCTATCTTTTCTCCCCCTTTTTGACATCATCTAAAGGCAGAGAAGATATGACCTTCCAAATTTCAGTTTGTTGATTTTTGAGGGAACAAATATCAGAAGCAAGCCCAGTAAAACATTGTCTCAGTTCATCAACACCAATTATCCTTTTCTCCAGCTCAGCCAACCTGTGATTAATTTCTGTTACAGACCCTGAACCACCTGTACTAGTCAACCCCTGCATATCCCCAACCAACCTCCTTACCTCCAACAGCTCATCTTTTGAAATAAAATTATTATTAAAGTTAAGATTATTAATCTTAGACTGCACACCAGAGAGCTTGTCATCAAACTCCTTAGTCAACTTAGTCAAATCCTGATGTAGGCTAACCATGGTGATTGGTGCCTAAGTCTGAGAAGTAGTGACAGAAGATAAGGGTAGGGTTGGTATGTCCTCACAGCCTTCCTGTTGAAAAGTAGGGCGATCTTTGGACATAGAAGGATTTGAGACCTGTATTTCATCCTGTGACATGGATGAAACATTGGCAGCCTGTGCAAGAATGTGTAAGGATGGAACATTTTAGATGGGTAGTGACAGACTTAAGTTTGGGTAACAGCTGGCTTGGTCATTGCAGCTGGTTTTTGGATTTGGTTATTTGAGTCCAGGATTGGGACTTCTTCAAATAAGTCAACTGAGTAGGTTTCTTCAGTGACTGTAATGAGGGTATCCAAGTTTACTATCCTATCAGATTTAGGTTGGGTCAAAGCACTGCCTTCACCAACCTCTAGCAGAGGTGATGAAGTAGTACTAGAAGCACCTTGCCTAGTGAATTTTTGAGGTGAATTCACAAGTGCTGTAACATCTAGGGTTTTAAGTGTGGTGGTATTCTCAATATGAACTGGTGAGTTCATAAGGTTGGTTAAATGGAGATTTTGTTCAGTAGCAGCGGGAGAAGATGGGTTAGAATGAGGTGGGATTTCCTCATTCATGTCCTCAACCAGCTCTGTATGTGTAACATCATGGGGTGGAGTATACCATTAATTCCAATGATACCAAAAAGGCTCTCGTTATTGATTTTAGCCCCAATAAGGCTCTAGTGTGCGGTTCATCCGCGGGTTACAAGCTTGTGTATTCAAAGTTGTTCCCTGTTTCGAAACAACCACACGTCGAGTAAAATTACCGAGCCAACTAAACCCGGTGTCGGTGTAGGGCGGAAAAGATACTCGAGAATGGCAATTTGTACAATCAATTCAATTCAATTCAATTCTGGGGTAACAACTCAGAGTTTGATTGCTCAGAATCTGCAGGTTGGTCTGCACGGCCAAGATTGATCCAATGCATTATAGCAAAAAGTTATCAAAAAGATTAACACAATCATTATCAAATTAATACCCCTGACAAAAATTTTCAAAAAGTTACCATTAACTCCCTTCATTAATACCAAATTTGACCCTTTTATTTTAGGAAATAGAATAAAGAAAAAAAAAATTAACCTAAAAACAAAATTTAAAAAAAAACTTTATTTGACGAAAGAAGGAAACAAATTTATACACAAAAATACACTTGAGTAAACTTTCCCAGACTCTGAACAATATTACGTCACCCAGACTCTAAGAAAATAATTCAGACTCAAGAAATATCATCACTGGACAACATTTCAGTTGATGGATTTAACATTCCAAGTTGTCCAAGAAGATAAAAATGCCTTTCTTCAGGAAGTGCTTTAGTGAAAATATCTGCCAATTGATCTTTAGTACCAATATGCTTTAAAAACACTTTGCCCTTCTCAACACAATCCTTTATAAAATGATGTCTGATCTCTATATGCTTGGTTCTGGAGTGAAACACTGGATTCTCAGTAATAGCAATTGCACTTTCATTATCACACATTATTGGAGTTTTGGTTAATGTTAACCCAAAATCCAAAAGTTGATGTTGCATCCAAAGTAATTGAGCACAACAACTTCCTGCAGTAACATATTCTGCTTCTGCTGTGGAAGTGGCCACAGAATTCTGCTTTTTGCTAGTCCAGCTGACCAATTTTCCACCTAGCAATTGACATCCACCAGAAGTGCTCTTTCTGTCTAATTTGCAACCTGCATAGTCTGCATCTGTGTAACCAATTAGATCAAACCCTGAGTCTTTAGAGTACCAAAGACCCAGGTTAGGGGTACCTTTTAAGTACCTAAAAATTCTTTTCACAACTTTAAAATGAGACTCCCTAGGATCTGATTGGTAACGTGCACAAAGACATGTAGCAAACATTATATCAGGTCTACTAGCATTTAAGTATAGCAAAGATCCAATCATACCTCTATAGGTTGATTGACAAGTGAGTTTTCCAGATTCATCTTTATCAAGCTTTTCAGAAACACTCATTGGAGTTCTTAAAGTAGAACAATTTTTAAAACCAAATTTAGTTAACATGTCAGAAATGTAGTTACTTTGGTTAATAAAAATGCCTTCAGAACTCTGTTTAATTTGCAACCCAAGAAAATAGTTTAAAGTACATAAATTGCTCATTCTATACTCTTCAGACATAATGTCAGAAAACCATTTTCTTAAATGTGGATTAGTAGACCCAAAAATAATGTCATCAACATAAATTTGAACAAGTAACACATCACCTTTGTCCTTTTTGATAAATAAAGTCTTGTCAATGGCTCCTCCGAAAAAATTCTTTTCTAGAAGAAATGTTGACAAGGTATCATACCAGGCTCTGGGAGCTTGCTTCAGACCATACAATGCTTTCTTCAATCTGTAAACATGCTTAGGAAATTTCTTACTTACAAAACCAGGAGGTTGTTTCACATAAACCTCTTCTTGCAATTTACCATTCAGGAAAGCACTCTTCACATCGATTTGAAACACCTTGAAATCTTTGTGTGCAGCATATGCCAGAAACAGTCTAATAGCTTCAATTCTAGCAACAGGAGTAAAAGTCTCATCATAGTCTATTCCTTCTTCTTGTCTATACCCTTGAGCCACTAACCTTGCTTTATTTCTAATCACAATGCCATCTTTATCAACCTTGTTTCTAAAAACCCATTTTGTACCTATAGCAGTTTTATCATCAGGCTTTGGAACCAATTCCCAAACATCATTCCTTTCAAATTCTGTCAATTCTTCAGTCATAGCCTCAACCCAATCATTGTCAGCCAATGCTTCAAATACTTCTTTGGGCTCAATTAGTGAAAGAAAACAAGAAAAGAAGCAGTAGTTTGCAATAGCAAAGTCAGACACAGGTGTCTGAGAAGAAGAGCTAGGTTTAGGCAAATGATGTTAAAGCTAAGGGGTATAAAATACTATTAAATTTTACAAGGAAATACTATTAAATACGATATAATTTTACACAAGATATTTATTTATTTATAGAATGGATATACTTAAACCTTGCTACAACACTTATAGGCAGTGTACCTAATCGTACAGTAGTGTAGTTTTTAGTAAGTCCGGTTCATTCCACAGGGAAGATCTTTAAACAAAGCTTAACGCTATATTAGTTTAAATTTATAAAAATACAAATATATATATAAGTAATATTATTATTATAAAGGGGGGTTTTTACCGTTTAATGACCGGTTTGTCGATTTTAAAACTTTAGTCGCAGTTAAAACCAAAATTAAAAATAAATACAAGACTTAATGTAAAGTAAATAACGATAATGAAATTGCGATAAATAAAAGTGCGATAAAATAAACTTGCGATAATTAAAAAGTACGATAATTAAAAGTGCAATTAAATACAATAACAATAAATAAAAGTGCGATAATTAGAAGTGCAATTAAATATAAAATACAGGAAATTAAATATGAAATAAAAGAATTATGCTTATTTAAACTTCCGTAATCATGATGTTTGACGTGTTGATTTTAGTTTTATGCCCATGGGTTAATTGTCCTTTGTTCTGGATTATTTAATATGTCCGTCTGGTTTTTGTCCATAACAGTCCATCATGAAATGTCCCGTTCTTATTGATTAAAAACGTTCCATATTAATTGATTTCGTTGCGAGGTTTTGACCTCTATATGAGACGTTTTTCAAAGACTGCATTCATTTTTAAAACAAACCATAACCTTTATTTCATAAATAAAGGTTTAAAAAGCTTTACGTAGATTATCAAATAATGATAATCTAAAATATCCTGTTTACACACGACCATTACATAATGGTTTACAATACAAATATGTTACATCGAAATCAGTTTCTTGAATGCAGTTTTTACACAATATCATACAAACATGGACTCCAAATCTTGTCCTTATTTTAGTATGCAACAACGGAAGCTCTTAATATTCACCTGAGAATAAACATGCTTTAAACGTCAACAAAAATGTTGGTGAGTTATAGGTTTAACCTATATATATCAAATCGTAACAATAGACCACAAGATTTCATATTTCAATACACATCCCATACATAGAGATAAAAATCATTCATATGGTGAACACCTGGTAACCGACATTAACAAGATGCATATATAAGAATATCCCCATCATTCCGGGATCCTCCTTCGGACATGATATAAATTTCGAAGTACTAAAGCATCCAGTACTTTGGATGGGGCTTGTTGGGCCCGATAGATCTATCTTTAGGATTCGCGTCAATTAGGGTGTCTGTTCCCTAATTCTTAGATTACCAGACTTAATAAAAAGGGGCATATTCGATTTCGATAATTCAACCATAGAATGTAGTTTCACGTACTTATGTCTATTTTGTAAATCATTTATAAAACCTGCATGTATTCTCATCCCAAAAATATTAGATTTTAAAAGTGAGACTATAACTCACTTTCACAGGTTTTTACTTCGTCGAGAAGTAAGACTTGGCCACTGTTGATTCACGAACCTATAACAATATATACATATATATTAAAGTATGTTCAAAATATATTTACAACACTTTTAATATATTTTGATGTTTTAAGTTTATTAAGTCAGCTGTCCTTGTTAGTAACCTACAACTAGTTGTCCACAGTTAGATGTACAGAAATAAATCGATAAATATTATCTTGAATCAATCCACGACCCAGTGTATACGTATCTCAGTATTGATCACAACTCAAACTATATATATTTTAGAATCAACCTCAACCCTGTATAGCTAACTCCAACATTCACATATAGAGTGTCTATGGTTGTTTCGAAATATATATAGATGTGTCGACATGATAGGTCGAAACATTGTATTCGTGTCTATGGTATCTCAAGATTACATAATATACAATACAAGTTGATTAAGTTATGGTTGGAATAGATTTGTTACCAATTTTCACGTAGCTAAAATGAGAAAAATTATCCAATCTTGTTTTACCCATAACTTCTTCATTTTAAATCCGTTTTGAGTGAATCAAATTGCTATGGTTTCATATTGAACTCTATTTTATGAATCTAAACAGAAAAAGTATAGGTTTATAGTCGGAAAAATAAGTTACAAGTCGTTTTTGTAAAGGTAGTCATTTCAGTCGAAAGAACGACGTCTAGATGACCATATTAGAAAACATACTTCCACTTTGAGTTTAACCATAATTTTTGGATATAGTTTCATGTTCATAATAAAAATCATTTTCTCAGAATAACAACTTTTAAATCAAAGTTTATCATAGTTTTTAATTAACTAACCCAAAACAGCCCGCGGTGTTACTACGACGGCGTAAATCCGGTTTTACGGTGTTTTTCGTGTTTCCAGGTTTTAAATCATTAAGTTAGCATATCATATAGATATAGAACATGTGTTTAGTTAATTTTAAAAGTCAAGTTAGAAGGATTAACTTTTGTTTGCGAACAAGTTTAGAATTAACTAAACTATGTTCTAGTGATTACGAGTTTAAACCTTCGAATAAGATAGTTTTATATATATGAATCGAATGATGTTATGAACATCATTACTACCTCAAGTTTAGTAGGTAAACCTACTGGAAGTGACAAGAAATGATCTAGCTTCAAAGGATCTTGGATGGCTTGAAAGTTCTTGAAGTAGGATCATGACACAAAAACAAGTTCAAGTAAGATTTTTACTCGAATTAAGATAGTTTATAGTTATAGAAATTGAATCAAAGTTTGAATATGAATATTAACTTTAATAAAAAAGATAACCTACTGTATATAACAAAGGTTTCTTGATCTTAGATGATTACTTGGAATGGATTAGAAAGCTTGGAAGTAAATTAGTAAACTTGAAGGGATTTTTGAAGTGTTCTTGAAGTGTTCTTCCTATGATGATTATAGCTTGATTCTTGAAGTGATTTTTGATGAAGATGATGATTAACTACAGGAAAAATACGTTCATAATAGTGTGTGTGTGTGTGTGTTGAGAGAGAATTAGAAAGAGAATTGGAAGTGAAATGGAGTGAATGATGAGTGGTAATTGGTGAGTGGTGAGTGGGGTTAAAAGGAGTTCTAGTTAGTTGACTAGCTCATGGTAGAAGTTAAAATTGATTAGTCATACATGACATAATCAAGAGTGGAATCCCATGCTAGTTCCTATTGGTATATACCCATAGTAAGTACGTTTTGAAGCTGTGTATAATACGGGTAAGAATACGACTAGAATTCTTGATGAAAGAAAAGAATGGGAAAGTAACTGTAACCATTTTCGTTAAGTATGAGTGTTTTAATATATGTCTTGAAGTCTTCCAAAAGTATTTTAATACATCTAAATACACTACATGTATATACATTTTAACTGAGTCGTTAAGTCATCGTTAGTCGTTACATGTAAGTGTTGTTTTGAAACCTTTAAGTTAACGATCTCAATTAATGTTGTTAACCCATTGTTTATTATATCTAATGAGATGTTAAATTATTATATTATCATGATATTATGATATATTAATATATCTTAATATGATATATATACATTTAAATGTCGTTACAACGATAATCGTTACATATATGTCTCGTTTCGAAATCCTTAAGTTAGTAGTCTTGTTTATATGTATATAACTCATTGTTAATATACTTATGGAGATACTTACTTATCATAATCTCATGTTAACCATATGTATATCCATATATATATATCGTCATGTCGTTTTTACAAGTTTTAACGTTCGTGAATCGCCGGTCAACTTGGGTGGTCAATTGTCTATATGAAACATATTTCAATTAATCAAGTCTTAACAAGTTTGATTGCTTAACATGTTGGAAACATTTAATCATGTAAATATCAATCTCAATTAATATATATAAACATGGAAAAGTTCGGGTCACTACACATCAGTCATAAATATAAAGTGCGAGTGTCCTCGTCAAATTATCCTTATACCCGAAGTTAAATATTCCAACTAATTGGGGACTTAAACTGTAACAAGATTTTAATACTTTGTTTAATAATTGCACCAGGATGTCGACTGCGTGTAACCCAAGGTTTTAATACTTTGTTATCAATTATGCCAAGTGTCCTTGTACATAATTTCACCCCTGTTTTAATAATTCTAGTGGTTATTAATCCATTCCCGTGTCTGGTTAAATGAACGATTATTCGTACATATAAATACCCTGCCCATCGTATCCGATCGAGTGTATATGGTTATTTATAGGGACGTCCAATTGTAAATCTTTATATTAAAATTAACAAACTATCATTTAGTTAAACAAATATAAAGCCCATTAATAGCCCATAGTCTAATTTCCACAAGTGTCGTTCTTTTGTCCAAACCCCAATTATGGTACAAAGCTCAATTACCCAATTTTAGTAATTAGTCCAACATCATGATTACTTCGTTTTAAATAAGCATAATAATAACTTAGCTACGAGACATTAAATTAAAAAGGTTGAACATAACTTACAATGATTAAAAATAGCTTAGCGTTACACGGACAGAATTTCGACTTACACCCTTACAACATTCGCTAACATACCCTTATTATTAGGATTAAAATTAAAATTAAAATTAAAATTAAAATATAAATATAAATATTACGTATACATATATAGAGAGGGATTGATTTTTATGATATTAAAACTCGTCGAACTGCGTTGGCTTTTATAGGGAATTGAGTCCAGGGGAACTCCACGACTCGTGGCATTTTCCTTCTTCAAACTACACAAGTCGCGGAGTTTGAAATTACAGCTCACCCAGCTTTGGCTCTTTGTTTGCCGACGAATTATAAATATATTATAATATATATATTAATTTTAAGAATTAATTATATATTATATTATATTTATATACATGGTTAACTTGTAATTTTTAGTCCGTTGCGTCGAGCGTTGAGAGTTGACTCTGGTCCCGGTTCTGAATTTTCGAACGTCCTTGCGTACAATTTAATATCTTGTACTTTGCGATTTGAATCTTGTACTCTTGTAATTTCGAGACGTTTCTTATCAATAATTGGAACCACTTTGATTGTATTATGTACTTTTGAGCTTTTTGGTCGTTTGCGTCTTCAATTCGTCGAATCTGTCTTTTGTCTTCACCTTTTATTATTTAAACGAATATCACTTGTAAATAGAATAATTGCAACTAAAAGCTTGTCTTTCTTGAGGAATAATGCTATGAAATATATGTTCGTTTTTAGCATTATCAAATATTCCCACACTTGAGCGTTGCTTGTCCTCAAGCAATATAGTCTTGATATACTAGAATCACTTCTTTATTCTTCACACTTTGTACATCAGTGATTTCTATACGGCGGTATAAACAATGGTAGTAACGATATGGTTTACAGTCCCACATGACTATAAAAATTTAGATCCATTAAGGAAATTGGATCTTTATGAAAACATTTGATCTTTTGAAAATTAAATCTAGCTTTTACCCTAGATAAGTTTTCCGGAATAACCCTTCACCGGTGTTTGCAAATTATTTTTGTGGGTTTGGTGGGTTTCATATTTGAAAATTTTAGCTCAAAACTTGCGGTTTTGTGTCACCCACTTGCTAACCTTGTATTAGGAACGCAACACGTCCAGTATACTTGCTCCGAATATTACCTTTTGGTAAACTACCGTCCGGTTGTAAAGGAAAGCGTTGAACAAGCAACTGTTAAGGCAATGTCCCCTGACATGCTTTTAATTATGGTTTATAACGTGTCGGACGCAATTACTATCCTTGGTAGGAGCAATAGTAAAGCTCACCCTTATAATTTTTCGGTCTGGCACAAGGTCCTGTCATTGACCATGCTATGCAACCACCGTTCTTACGGTTGACACCCGATTTAGTTCAGGTGACCTAATGAATTCCAGGTGAATTCCTAGGATTTTACGTTCAATGGTAATGAACGCATAGGTTTTCAGAAAACAAATCGGTTTGTAATTTTGATCAAAATATTTTCTCATTCAAGCTCGAGTTTAGATATCATTGAATTTCATGAGTTTGTAATTCTCAATCTTTAAGGTCAATCTCGAGGATTGAGTAATATCAGTCTTAAAAGCTGATTTTTTTGATCTTTAAGGAGATTATCCTTTCTGGGGATCTGATTCATTAGTCTTATCAAGCTAATTTGCACGGCGTCCTCCCCATTTTACAAGACAGATCCTCTCATGGTTAGGATAAGTCTGACCACTTGGCGACCCAGTTTTATGCTGAGATCTGTGGATTTCCTGCTGATTTTAGTGATGACTTTTCTAGGTTTTTCGTCAACCTACAGCTGGTGTGGACGACAACTTCATGACCTAAATCAAGAAGCACGTTTCTTTTTCGGAAGACTTTACTTCCTTTTAATGATGGAATTGATTCATCGTGTAGATCCATCTTTCTTACAGTAAATCGGGTAAAACAGTTAATTATCGTCCAAAACAAAAGTATTTTCAATTATTTGTACAAAAATATGTGACATATGTTTAAGATAACTTGGTGAATTTTCCCACACTTGGCTTTTATTTTCCTTTTTGTTCTCCTCTATTCCATTCTTAAATGAATTCTAACATTTTAGTTTGTTTCTCAATTTATGTCCTTTTCAAGGTAATAATAATTTCGGTGTTAACACCTAGTTTTATCATTCATAAATATGTATAAACATGATTTTAAATTCATTTAGTTGAAAATTTTGAAAAATTTTACTAGAATTGGGTAGTCAGTATATAAGACTAGGGCTGTTCTTTATTATCAGAGAGCACTAGATTCTAATACAACTACTGCTTTACTAGTATTTTTAATGGTAACCAAGTGTATAAAGTAAAAATTTTAAAAATCCGAAAGAATTTAACCCCTTCCCACACTTAAGATCTTGCAATGCCCTCATTTGCAAGAAATCAGTAACAATTTAAATTATTGAGGGTGATTAGCGTAGAAATGATTAAATTTTACCAAAGTTTCCAAACATATTTGTGTTTGTTTGCTGAATGATAAATGGTGCATATCATTTGTTCATTCCGTCTTGTTGTTATATCACATTTATTTTGCATCTTGTTGTCAAAATTAGTTGCTTTTGCTGAACTTAATGCCAGTCTTTGAAAATGCGTTGTTTTACCCTGTTGTGTACATAAGATAAACTGCAAACATATATACATATTTTTGAAGTTTGGTATATTACCCCACATTCAAACATTATTAAAATCTAAAAATAAAAATTAGTAAATTATAAAAACTAATACAATTCCAACATAAGTATTAAATGTATCAACATTACAAATTATAAAATAAATAAAACTAAGTAGACTAGGGATGATACTGATACCAGTAGGGGTTCCATGCATAACCATATGTGTTATAAAATGCTTCAGCTGGGTTATACGTAGGATACGGTGGTTGAATCTCTATAGACCAGGGAGGAAATACGGGCGATGGAGTAGGAATATAGTTTCTACCTACATGTTGGCAATGAGCTATGATTTGGTTTTGATGAACTTGCCAATCTTCAAATGCTCGATGTCTAGCATTTTCATACTCTTGTGAAGCTATAAACCTTTGCATTTCTGTCATTTCATTTCCCCCTCCCACATTACCTGGCTGTTGGTTTCTCTCAACCTGTGGATGTCTACCATTATATCGTACTGCGACGTTATTTCGCCTCTTCAAAACTTTAGCACCATGGTATACATTTAAACCAATTGTATCGTGGGGTTCTGGTTCTTCGATTAATAATCCCCCCCCCCCCGACTTATATCCACACCGAGATATTCAGCAATCAAAGTAATGAATATACCACCTCCTATTATGCTATGCGGTCTCATCCCCCTAACCATAGCTGATAAATAATAACTCACACAATAAGGTATACTTACAGCGCTTTGTGGGTCTCGAATACACATGTGGTAAAACAAATCCTGTTCATTTACCTTTTCCTTATTCTTACCTCTTTGTGTAATCGAATTAGCTAAAAACCTATGAATTACTCTTAACTCTGCTCTATCTATATCCAAATAAGAGTAATTTCCCCCTTTAAATCGGTGATGGCTAGTCATTTGACTCTATACACCATGCGTATCAAAATTTTCATCAATTTTTCTACCGTTCAATATCAACCCTCTACAATCGGCAGATGCTAACTCCTCAGGCGTATATATACGTAAGGCCTGAGCCATGTCTAGTAGAGACATGTGGCGCATCGAACCTCCTAACAAAAATCTAATAAAAGATCGATCGGTTAAACTAGCTACCCGATCATTTATTTCTATACTACACAATAATTCTTCACACCATACTTTATATACAGGTCTACGCATGCTGAATAATCGTACCCAATCGTTAAAAGTAGAATTACCATACCTCTGTGTAAGTAATTCTCTAATTGGCCCGGCCAATTCTACAGCTTCTAATGGTCCCCATTCTATTACCCTAGGTACTTCAACAACTTTAAAATGAAGAGTATGCAAGCCTCTTTGGTATTTTGGATAATCTATCCAATGTCTGTCAAATCTCAAGTTCGGGTGCAAATCTTCCAAGTGCATATCAGAAAATGTCATAACTGGATGAGGTATAACTTGTTTGTAGTAGTTATCCACCTCCTGTTGTTCCTTATTCTCAGCAGGAGCATTGCGAGCTTGGGATGAAGATTCACCCCTTTCAGTCTGCAAAACACATCAAACACAATTTTTGTGCATCCAAATATGCATTAGTGTCAGCAAAATCATCAATCAAAATAATTACAATGACATGTTCAATTTATATCAAACTTAAGCTCATTTTCATATTTTTATCAAATCTACACTTTTTCAAATAACATGTCAAAATAATCATTACTAGCATTTAAACAAGTTTCAAATGGCATTATTTCTCAAAAATCAAGTTCATGAATTTTAGACTTGAAAAAGTCTACTTTAATTCTCAAAATCATGTTTAGGCTCAAAGTTTGGATCATTTAACTACCTAAACATGTTACACTACTTAATTTAGCAACAATTCATGACAAAAATCGGCCATAACCTGTTTATATCAAAAAGCCCCAAATTGCTCAAGAACACAAACCCTAGATTACTCAAAATTTGAAGTTTAAGGCTTCTAATCATGTTAAATAGCATCAATCTAGGTTATACAAGCATAATACATAAGCAATTTAAGCATAATTACACTAAAAAGTATCAAAATCGAATTGGGGAAAAAATTGCTCAAGAACACTAATTTTCGGATTAAATGGTGTTTAGGTGTAGAAATTTACCGTTTTTCTTGAGTAATTCCTTGATAACATCCTTCTCAACATGATTTTAGTAAAAGATTTGATGATAAACGGTCAAAAATTGCGAATTTGGTGTGTGTTTTCGGGTGTTTGCGCAGTTTGGAGTGGATGGGGGTGTACAACTGAGCTGTTCAGCTCGTTTTATTTTTTTCTGGGTTTTGGTCTCTCCGCGAGTCGCGGCATTTGACTCTTTCAAACTCCGCTAGTCGCGGTGTGTGTTTTTTTTTTTTTAATAACTTATAAAACAAATATAAAATAAATTTAAAATTTTGTTTTCCTTTGTTTTAGGACGAGGTCGTTTCGGATCGATGTCCTAGTCCATCCTTCGACAAAATTTTAAAATTTGTCTTTTTGTAGCGATTGTTTTAAAAGCTAAGATTTTTGGATTTTTTAATATTTTTGGCATACTTTAATTCAATAAGATTAAAAATAATGATAATAAAAGTTCTCGTCCCTCCCTCGGGTAAAGCAATTTCGGTTCAAATACCTAGTCTTCAACTTACGACGAATTTTAAAAATCATATTTTTAACTTAACGAATTAAAGTAAATTTTTGTTTTTAAATTCACACAACTTAAATTTAAAAATGCATAAAATTAAAAATTTACACCAAACTTAATTAAAAATGCATAATATTAAAAATTCACACCAAACTTATATTATATTTTTGTTTTTATACATACAAACTTTAAAAATATCAATTGTTCAAATATTTGCAATTTTAAATATATTAATTTAAAAAGTTTACAATATTAATTTAAGATTTATATATTAATTTTAAAAACATGGTAAAAATAAAATTAAAAATCTTTTTGGCTTTTATCCCACTTTAATCAATCAAATATTATCAAAAATATGCGCCCCTCTTTTCGGTAAAGTAATTTCGGTTCTATGACCTAATTTAACTCATGACGAATTTTTGAAATACTTTGGGTTGATTGATTAAAGATATTTATACCTTAAGAATAAACGTTAAATTTCGCAGTGATGTAATAAATTTTTGAATGATATCAATAATTTCGGTAACCAAACCTAATTTCATCGAATACCAATTTAATACTTTATAGCGAACAAATTAGCGTTTATTATCAAAAGTTTAAAAATGAAAATAAAAAATAAAAACTGTACAGACTTACCTGTGAGATAGTATTCTTAGTGATATGATCTATCCCATTCATAAGATAGTCGGTTTAATTGATTTTCCACGGCTACATAGGCGTAACCTCGAGCATTCAGTGTTTTTTCTTCTAAACATATGAACGGTCCGTCTCTGCATAAAGTAACAAATTCAGTGTTTGAATAGGTTTGATTATTTGAACATTTACCTCCATGTGACCATTTTCCGCATTTGTGACATCTTTCTAGGTGTCGTGCTCTTCTTTTCGCTGCAGGTTTTGATTTTCCTTTACCAAATTGTAACTTATTATCTTCGCATCTGGATTCTTTTCTTACTCCGTCCAATCTTTCTCTGATTACTGATACTATTTCACTCGGAAGTGTGTCATTATTACGTTTAGTGATCAAAGTGTGTAGCATTAGACCATGGTTTAGTTCACAGGAAGTCTTCATTTCGTAAAAACCTAAAAAAAAAAAAAAATTCAGAATGGGGGGAGAAGACTAGTTCTTTAGGGTCTGCTAGGGAAAGACCATTCGGGTTCCATTTTCGAGAACTACACGAAAACAGAAAATCTAACTCTAACAGAAATGCATATTATCCTTTAAAAGACTTGATTCTCCCCACACTTAGTTAGCTGTAGTATCGAAATTGTGATTAACTTCATTGTCAACTTCCATTGGACTATCTATGTAATGTTTAACTCTGTGACTATTTACTTTAAATTCAATTCCATTTGAATTTATTAATTCTGTCGTACCGTATGGGAAAACTCTTTTGACTATGAATGGTCCAGACCATCTTGATTTCAATTTTCCAGGAAATAGCTTGAATCGTGAATTGAAAAGAAGAACTCTGTCTCCTTCTTTAAATTCTTTTAAACTTCTGATTCTTTTATCATACCATTTCTTCGTTCTTTCTTTATAGATTAATGAATTTTTGTATGCTTCATGTCTTAATTCTTCTAATTCGTTTAGTTGACTTAACCGTAGACGTCCAGCTTCATGTAAATAAAGATTACATGTCTTCAAAGCCCAAAATGCTTTGTGTTCAATTTCTACTGGAAGATGACATGCTTTTCCATAAACGAGTCTAAAAGGTGTGGTTCTAATTGCAGTTTTGTAGGCTGTTCTAAAAGCCCAGAGTGCATCCTCCAATTTAATGGACCATTTCTTCGGATTTGATCCTACGGTTTTCTCTAGAATACGTTTTAAAGCTCGGTTGGTATTTTCAACTTGTCCACTTGTTTGTGGATGATATGCGATGGAGATTTTATGAGTTACTCCATATCTTTTGAGAACTTTCTCAAGTTGATTATTACAGAAATGAGTTTCCCGATCACTTATTAAAGCTTTCGGTGTTCCAAACCTTGCAAAAAGACGTTTTAAAAAATTGACTACAACTCGCGCATCGTTAGTTGGGAGAGCTTGTGCTTCCGCCCATTTAGATACATAATCAATGGCTACGAGAATATATAGATTATTATGAGATTTTGGAAATGGACCCATAAAGTCAATACCCCAAATGTCAAATACTTCACATACTTGAATGACATTTTGTGGCATTTCATCACGTTGACTTATTTTTCCGGCCCTTTGACAAGCATCACAGGATTTGCAAAGAAGGTGTGCGTCTTTGTAAATTGTAGGCCAATAGAATCCAGCATCATAAATTTTTCTTGCTGTTAGTTGAGGCCCATAATGCCCTCCTGTTGGTCCTGTGTGACAATGGTTTAAAATTTTACTAGCTTCATCTCCGAATATACATCGGCGTATTATTCCATCGGGACAACTTTTAAACAAATGTGGATCTTCCCAGAAATAGTGTTTTATATCACTGAAAAATTTCTTTCATTTTTGGTATGACAATCCTTTTTCAAGGAATCCACATACTAAGTAGTTTGCATAGTCTGCAAACCATGGAATTTCATTATAATCTATCTTCAATAGATATTCATCAGGAAAGTTGTCTTGTATGGCCGATTCATTTAGAACTTCTAATTCGGGATTTTCAAGACGAGAAAGATGATCAGCGGCGAGATTTTCTGCTCCTCTTTTATCTCGGATTTCAATATCAAACTCTTGTAAGAGTAAGATCCAACGGATTAATCTTGGTTTAGCATCTTGTTTCGAAAATAGGTATCTAAGAGCAGAATGGTCGGTATAGACCACCGTTTTTGCTAGAACGAGATATGAATGAAATTTGTCAAAAGCAAAGACAATAGCAAGGAGTTCTTTTTCAATAGTTGTGTAATTCGTTTGTGCTCCTTGTAACGTCTTACTAGCATAATATATAGGTTGAAATCGTTTTTCAATCCTTTGTCCTAAAACGGCTCCCATTGCAAAATCACTTGCATCGCACATTAGTTCAAATGGTAGATTCCAATTTGGTATTATCATGATCGGCGCATTAGTGAGTTTCTCTTTAAGAATATTAAAAGATTTGATGCATTCATCTGAAAAGATGAATGGAGCATCCTTTTCTAGGAGTTTATTCATAGGAGTGGCAATTTTAGAAAAATCTTTTATGAAACGTCGGTAAAAACCGGCATGCCCTAGAAAACTCCTAACTCCTCTAACATTGGTGGGATGTGGAAGTTTAGCAATTACATCTACTTTAGCTCTATCCACTTCAATTCCTTCTTTTGAAATTTTATGACCAAGAACGATGCCTTCTTTAACCATGAAATGGCATTTATCCCAATTAAGTACTAGATTTGATTGTTCGCATCTAATAAGCATTCGTTCCAGATTAACTAGACATGATTCAAAAGTATCACCGAAGACTGAAAAGTCATCCATGAAAACTTCCATGCATTCTTCTATCATGTCGTGAAAAATCGCCATCATGCACCTTTGAAAGGTTGCAGGGGCGTTGCAAAGTCCAAATGGCATGCGTTTGTAAGCAAAAGTACCATAAGGGCACGTGAACGTGGTTTTCTCTTGATCTTCGGGTGCTATTGGAATTTGAAAATATCCGGAAAAACCATCAAGAAAACAATAGTAACTATGGCTAATCTTTCCAACATTTGATCAATGAAAGGTAAGGGAAAGTGATATTTTCTGGTGGCGTCATTTAATTTTCTATAATCAATACATACACGCCATCCTGTTACAGTCCTAGTAGGAATAAGCTCATTTTTCTCATTTGTAATGACAGTCATGCCACCCTTCTTAGGCACGCATTGAACTGGGCTTACCCATGGACTATCAGAAATCAGATAAATTAAACCTGCATCTAACAGTTTAATTATTTCTTTTTTAACTACATCTTGCATATTCGGATTTAGTCTTCGTTGGCGTTGCACATACGTTTTATGACCTTCTTCCATAAGGATTTTATGTGTGCAATACGAAGGACTTATTTCTTTAATATCATGAATCTTCCATGCAATGGCTGGTTTATGAGCTTTCAACACAGAAATGAGTTGTGATTTCTCATTTTCAGTAAGAGAAGACGATATTATTACAGGTAATTCAGATTCACCATGTAAATAAGCATATTCCAAATGGTTTAGAAGTGGCTTTAACTCTAATGTTGGAGGTTCTTCAATCGATGATTTATATCGATATCTGTCTTCTTCTTTTAGCACTTAAATTTCTTCTGTTGTTGGTTCATTACCATTAGCCATTAGTGTAGCTAATATTTCAGCTTCATCAATTGGTTCAGTACCTTCTCCTAAAGAACATTCTCCTGTTCCTTGTAATTCTGGAAATTCTTCTAACAATTCTGCATGTGAATCTATAGTTTGAATATAATAACATGTATCATCTGCAGATTGCGATTGTTGCATTGCTCTATCAACTGAAAAGGTAACACTCTCATCCTCTATACTTAGGGTCAATTTCTTACCAAACACGTCTATCATTGCTTTAGCCGTGTTTAAGAATGGCCTTCCTAATATGAGAGGAACTTGAGAATCTTTTTCAATGTCCAGAACAACAAAATCTACTAGAAATACTAAAGTACCAACTTTAACTAGCATGTTCTCCATTATCCCTCTAGGATATTTTATTGATCGATCGGCTAGTTGTATGCTTATTCTTGTTGGTTTCAATTCTCCAAGGTCTAGTTTAGCGTATAGTGAATACGGCATTAAATTTATGCTAGCACCTAAGTCTGCCAATGCTTCTATTGAACTAAGACTACCCAGAAAACATGGAATTGTGAAACTTCCTGGATCAGATAATTTTTCTGGTATCTTATTCAACAACACTGCTGAACAATTAGCATTCATAGTAACGGCCGAGAGTTCTTCCATTTTCTTTTTATTTGTGATTAGATCTTTCAAGAATTTAGCATATCTAGGCATTCCTGAAATCACATCAATGAAAGGAAGATTTACATTTATCTGTTTAAACATATCCAAAAATTTGGATTGCTCGGCTTCAAGTTTCTCTTTTTTCATCTTACTCGGGTAAGGAAGTGGTGGTTGGTATGGTTTAACATAAGGTTTAGCCTTAACTGTGTTATCTTCATTAACCTTTTCAACTACCGGTTCTTTTTCCTTATCTTGTTCAGATTGTGGTTCTTGTGGAGTAGGAATAGCTTCATCAGAATTTTCAGGTATTTCAGGTGGTTTAAGTGTTGTACCACTTCTTGTGGTAATAGCTTTAGCTGTTTCATTCCGGGGGTTTGCATTTGTATCACTAGGTAAACTTCCCGGTTTTCTTTCACCTATTAACCTTGCTAGGTTACTTACTTCTTGTTCAAAATTTTGAATAGAAGCTTGTTGATTTCTAAATGCTTGAGCATTTTGTTCATTAGTTTGTTTCTGAGATGTGAAAAACTGCGTTTGAGTTTCAACTAGCTTTGTCATCATATCTTCTAAATTCGGCTTTTTATCATCAGTTTGTGGTGGTTTGTTTTGAAAATTAGGTCTTTGCTGGTTGTAAGTATTATTGGATACTTGTTGATTACTAGGACCTTGTTGGTTGTTGTATGGAATATTTCGGTTATAACTCTGATTTTAATTGTAAATCGGTCTTGGCTGTTGATAATTATTCTGATAATTATTTCCAGGCCTTTGGTTTAGATATGAAACATTCTCTCTTTGTTCCATTGTTAGTTCAATACTAAAGCAATCTTTTGTCAAATGTGGTCCTCCACACTGCTCACAACTAATTCATATTGAGTGGATATCTTTAGTCATCTTTTCCATTCGTCTCTCGACAGCATCTATCTTTGCTGAAATGGAATCTAAGTCATGGCTAGAATTGGCTCTAGCTGCTTTAGATGATCTAACGATATCTTTTTCTTGGTGCCACTCATGTGAGTGGGAAGCAGTGTTATCAATAATTTTGTAAGCATCAGTTTCGGTTTTCTTCATAATAGAACCACCAGCTGCTATATCGATATCTTTTCTTGTAGTGATGTCACATCCTTGGTAGAATATTTGTACTATTTGACAGGTGTCTAAACCATGATGCGGACATCCTCTTAATAAATTTCCAAATCTTGTCCATGCCTCATATAGAGTTTCATTCGGTTTCTGTGTGAACGTAACAATTTCTCCTTGAAGTCTTACGGCTTAAGATGCCGGAAAGAATTGTTTAAGAAATTTTTCAACTAAAACGTCCCATGTATCAATCGCCCCTTCAGGTAACGATTCCAACCAATCTTTGGCTTCTCCCTTTAAAGTCCAGGGAAATAACATGAGATATATCTGTTCATCTTCCACTTCTCGGATTTTAAATAGTGTGCAGATCCTATTAAAGGTACGAAGATGTTCGTTTGGATCTTCCTTCGGCGCACCACTAAATTGGCATTGATTAGTCACCATATGTAGAATTTGTCCTTTGATTTAATAATCTGGTGCATTAATGTCAGGATGAGTAATTGCGTGACCTTGGCCAGTGCGTTTAGCTCTCATTCGGTCTTCCATACTTAAAGGTTCCAGATTCTCCATAATTGAATTTGTTGAATCGGAATCACTAGAGGATTCTGATTTAATGGTTCGTTCCTCAACAATCTCTGTTTGAATGATTGGTGGTTCCGGAGGAAAAATTAATGGTTCAGGATCTATAAATCGTCCCTGAATATTCTCCGGATTCTCAATTGTGAGGTCGGATTCAAAAAATGGATTATCGGAAATTTGACTTGGAGTACTTGGTTGACTGGATGACGATTCTAAAGAAAAATCAACGGCGGTAATATTAGCTAGATGTCTTGATCTAGTTACAGGTGGTGAACGTACAAAAGGTGGTGAACGTCTTGCTCGGTGCATTCACCGAATATCCTATTAGTTTTTAAAAGGAAAGAAAAATTATATAAGTTATCCAATTAATAGACTTTTCTGATTTTGCCCACGTTTCGAATAGCCAAAAGATGCAGCAGAGGGGCAGGATTCGTTTGGTCTCAATATAATTGAGGACTGTTTGGCTCCAATAACCATGTCCACGTACAAATCCAACTATTACTACGAACCAGAAAATTTTGATGTCTATCAATTTAACCACTTAAAATAAATTTTCGTAATTTTAAGAAATTTAGATAAGAAGTAGAATAAAAATCTATGTCCTAAAACTAGAATAGCGAGAAATAAGAAAGAAAAAGAGCTCGTCGAAAAAGGTCGAAAAAAAAAAAATTGAAAAAGAGTGACTATAAAACTTAAAAACACTTGACTAACCCAACCTTATTACTATTACTAACTTAAAATTATAATCGCAAATTGAGATTACTAATTGGAATGATAATTGATACATAGTAAAAGGCGTCTAAAAATATTAAAGCTTATAGGAAAAACTATATCCCAAATGGCAATATCTTAAAAAGGTACTAAAACTTAAAAAGGTGTCACAAAATTCTAAAGCACTTAAATCTTAGTCTAAAGAAAAGGCACTTAAGGGATTTTACGGCAAAGCCTAAAAATCTAGAAGTAAAAATAACTTTGACAAAAACTATGTTTAAAACTAAATATGAGCGAAACACACAAATATTACGCTAAAACAATTAAAAAGGAACAAAATATAAAAATATACTAAAAGTTGTAAAAATTACAATTTTTATAAAAATATTATTTTTATATTATTTATTTTATAAAACTATTAATTTTAAATTTTAATTAAACTAATTTAACTAAAAATACAAAATAATAAATAAACTAAACTAAATTAATTAAAATAATTAAACCTAATTAGGGTTAAATTTAAATAATAAAAATAAAAACCCGTAATTAATGCCTGATTAGGGTTCTGTGTACCCGTGTCAGGGTTCCTTCGCGAGTCACGGTTCCACGTGGCAAAAACCTCCGCGAGTCGCGGGGTTCGAAATTCCGGATGACAGGCTGTTTCGGTTGACACGTTTCGACGTAATTAAATTATTTTTTTTAAATTATATTTTTCTGTTTTTAATTTAATTAAAATATTTATATAAATTTAATAAAACTTATATTTTAATAACTAGAATAGAAATAAAAATATGTTTCAATTTTATAAATAAAAATCTTAAAACTAGATTTATATATAAATTTTTTTTTTGGTTTTATGTTTTAAATAAAAACAAAATATTTAAATAAAACTTATATTTTTATAAAATAAAAATAAAGAAACTTTATAAAACTTAAATATTTAACAAACTCTTAAAAATATTTATATTTTTGTTTTCTTTTTATATTTTCAAATATTTAAAACGTATTTTTACAAAAGCGTATTTTTTTAAAAGTACACTAAAAATAAAAAAAATCTTTTTTTTATTTATCGTTGCGCTTTCGGCTTTTAAGCAAGAAATTGAGATCCCCGGCAGCGGCGCCAAAAATACTTGATGTTAAAGCTAAGGGGTATAAAATACTATTAAATTTTACAAGGAAATACTATTAAATACGATACAATTTTACACAAGATATTTATTTATTTATAGAATGGATATACTTAAACCTTGCTACAACACTTATAGGCAGTGTACCTAATCGTACAGTAGTGTAGTTTTTAGTAAGTCCGGTTCGTTCCACAGGGAAAATCTTTAAACAAAGCTTAACGCTATATTAGTTTAAATTTATAAAAATACAAATATATATATATATAAGTAATATTATTATTATAAAGGGGGGTTTTTACCGTTTAATGACCGGTTTGTCGATTTTAAAACTTTAGTCGCAGTTAAAACCAAAATTAAAAATAAATACAAGACTTAATGTAAAGTAAATAACGATAATGAAATTGCGATAAATAAAAGTGCGATAAAATAAACTTGCGATAATTAAAAAGTACGATAATTAAAAGTGCAATTAAATACAATAACAATAAATAAAAGTGCGATAATTAGAAGTGCAATTAAATATAAAATACAGGAAATTAAATATGAAATAAAAGAATTATGCTTATTTAAACTTCCGTAATCATGATGTTTGACGTGTTGATTTTAGTTTTATGCCCATGGGTTAATTGTCCTTTGTCATGGATTATTTTATATGTCCGTCTGGTTTTTGTCCATAACAGTCCATCAGTCATAAATATAAAGTGCGAGTGTCCTCGTCAAATTATCCTTATACCCGAAGTTAAATATTCCAACTAATTGGGGACTTAAACTGTAACAAGATTTTAATACTTTGTTTAATAATTACACCAGGATGTCGACTGCGTGTAACCAAATGTTTTAATACTTTGTTATCAATTATGCCAAGTGTCCTTGTACATAATTTCACCCCTGTTTTAATAATTCTAGTGGTTATTAATCTATTCCCGTGTCCGGTTAAATGAACGATTATTCGTACATATAAATACCCTGCCCATCGTATTCGATCGAGTGTATATGGTTATTTATAGGGACGTCCAATTGTAAATCTTTATATTAAAATTAACAAACTATCATTTAGTTAAACAAATATAAAGCCCATTAATAGCCCATAGTCTAATTTTCACATCTTTTGTCCAAACCCCAATTATGGTACAAAGCTCAATTACCCAATTTTAGTAATTAGCCCAACATCATGATTACTTCGTTTTAAATAAGCATAATAATAACTTAGCTACGATACATTAAATTAAAAAGGTTGAACATAACTTACAATGATTAAAAATAGCATAGCGTTACACGGACAGAATTTCGACTTACACCCTTACAACATTCGCTAACATACCCTTATTATTAGGATTAAAATTAAAATTAAAATATAAAATATAAATATAAATATTACGTATATATATATAGAGAGAGATTGATTTTTATGATATTAAAACTCGTCGAACTGCGTTGGCTTTTATAAGGAATTGAGTCCAGGGGAACTCCGCGACTCGCGGCATTTTCCTTCTTCAAACTCCGCAAGTCGCGGAGTTTGAAATTACAGCTCACCCAGCTTTGGCTCTTTGTTTGCCGACGAATTATAAATATATTATAATATATATATTAATTTTAAGAATTAATTATATATTATATTATATTTATATACATGGTTAACTTGTAATTTTTAGTCCGTTGCGTCGAGCGTTGAGAGTTGACTCTGGTCCCGGTTCCGGATTTTCGAACGTCCTTGCGTACAATTTAATATCTTGTACCTTGCGATTTGAATCTTGTACTCTTGTAATTTCGAGACGTTTCTTATCAATAATTGGAACCACTTTGATTGTATTATGTACTTTTGAGCTTTTTGAACGTTTGCATCTTCAATTCGTCAAATCTGTCTTTTGTCTTCACCTTTTATTATTTAAACGAATATCACTTGTAAATAGAACAATTGCAACTAAAAGCTTGTCTTTCTTGAGGAATAATGCTATGAAATATATGTTCGTTTTTAGCATTATCAGCAAACCAGTAGGATCCACAACATAATCCTCAAGATGCTTTGGAGGAACTATATTTCTAGATGATTTTCTAGTAGGAACAGCAGGATCCAAGGTGGTATTTGATGACTGATCACCCTCTTGAATAACAACAGACTCATCTTCTTGTGGAACTTCTTCTGTATGAGAATTATCTGCAGAATCATTTTTCAACCCAGACAAATTAGGTTCATCTGAATCAGACTCTGAATCCAGAGTCTGAACACTGTTTCCAGAAATTAAATTTGACAATTCACCAAGTGCAGATTGCTCAGTGCTGGATGTCTGATCCATTTCTATAGAACTTTTATCAAAAGAAACATTAATGGATTCTTCAATCTTCATTCTCCTCTGATTATAAACTCTATAAGCTTTAGAAACAGAAGAATATCCCATAAATACACCTTCATCAGATTTTGGCCTCATCTTATCAAGCTGATCTTTTTGATTTAAAATGTAGCACTTACACCCAAATACATGGAAGTAATGAATAGTAGGCACCTTTTATGGTATAACTCATAAGGAGTTTTGCCATGCTTCTTCACAATCAAGGATCTGTTTTGAGTAAAACATGTTGTATTAACTGCTTCTGCCCAGAACCTTAGTGCAACATTTGATTGACATAACATGGTTCTGGCTGCTTCAATAAGGGTTCTATTTCTTCTTTCAGCAACTCCATTTTGTTGTGGAGTTCTAACAGCAGAGAAATTTTGACCAATTCCAGACTCCACACAAAAATCAATTAAAGTGACATTTTTGAACTCAGTACCATGATCACTTCTCAACTGTTTGACAAGAACACCCTTTTTCACCTGCTCTCTCTTGATCAAATTGATGATTTCTTCAGGAGCATCACTTTTTGCAGCTAAGAAAATAACCCATGTAAATCTAGAATACTCATCAACAATCACTAGAGTATATCTTTTCCCACCCAGACTACTAGTGTTCATTGGACCAAACAGATCCATGTGAAGCATGTGAAGTGGATCACTAATAGTAGCTAGGGTTTTTGAGGAAAATTTTGTTTTGGTCTGTTTACCCATAATACAAGCAGAACAAGGCTTATCTTTCTTGAAAGGCTGTTGAGGCAGACCTCTAACAAGCTTCTTTTTGGAAAGCTCATTAATGTTTTTGAAATTGAGATGAGAAAGCCTTTTGTGCCACAGCCAATTAAGTTTAGGGACAGTCTGAGAGTACAAACATGTTTCTATTCCAGCATCAACAAAATCTAAATCCAGCATATACACATTTTGAAATCTCCAGGCTACAAGTGTTGGTCTTCCTTTAGGATCATAAATAATACCAGCTTTCTTTCTTTATCTGATCTCACAATCTTCATCAGCAATTTGACTCACACTTAGCAGATTATGCTTCAACTAAAGCAACTTTCTTAAATGAAACACTTCCAGCTTTAGTAGTACCATAACCAATAGTCTTTGCAACTGAATTATCACCATATCTTACAGAAGGACCTTTTTCTTCAACAAACCCTACAAGATGCTCTTTGCATCCAGTCATGTGTCTTGAGCAACTACTATCCAAATACCACATGTTACCCTGTTACACAAGACACAAAACAAAAGAAAATGGTTAGTTTTTAAGGGGAACCCACTTTTCAGTGGGTTCAGTTGGAGTGCTCTTCACTCTCCAGACAAAAGCTTTGTTCCCAATCCAGATCAACTTTTCTTTAACAGATTTCAAGACACTTTTATTTTCACAAACTTTGGGTTTCCATTCTTTCTCAATTTTCTTAGGAAAACAAAATGTTCTCTTAACTGAAGGTTTTTCTTGACTCTTGATTTTTTCATTGAGTTTTGAAATTTTTCTTTTGAGTTTTTGAATAGTCTTAGCTTGTTTTGACTTTGACCTTCTTTTAGTTAACCTTTTTGGATCTGGACAAGTGTCACTATCAGAGGACGATTCAGAATTGCTTTTGCTACTTGACTCTTGGGTGTCAGATTCTAGGTCAGAACATACACTATTATCTTGAGAGACTAAACTATTAGAGTCTGAAGATTTCAAAAGTTCAGACTCTAGTGGATTTCTGCATTCTAGTATTATAGTCTCAGAAGGTTCAACAGGATCTAATGATCTTACAAAAGCATTAGTTAAAATCTTTTTGTCACCATCAAATTTTACAAAAGTGTTTGGTAAAATGTCAGGTTTGAATACACTAGGATCAACTTTCACATTATTATTTAATATGTAGTTTTCACCTAGTATAGCTTTGACATCATTTGGAATTTGTTTGACAATAGCATCAGAATTCTTTTTAGAAGATACACACCAAGATTTACAAATTGATTCATAATGTTTTGACTTCTTAATTGATCTTCCTAATTCAATATTTAATCTTTTAGTTTCTTCTGTGTATGCCATTTTATATATGTCAAGTTCAGCCTCACATTTTTTTAAGCCTTTAATTTCAGTATCTTTGTCTTTGATGACATTTTTAAGATCAAAAACTTGTGTTCTTAACCTATCAATATCTTCTAAACACCACTTAAAGTCAAGCAACAAGTACTGAAACATTCTCACTTTTTCATTATCAAGATAGTTCACAAAGTTTTGTACCTTATAGGTAGAAGCTTTATTGCAAGTAGTGTCCTTATCCATCTTCTCAACAGCTTTCAGATCTTCCTGAAACTTGCTAGAACCACCAGCCTTTTCAATTTTAGCCATATCTGGGGTAGTAATTGTACTGATAGACATTTTGATAAAAATATGGATAATTTTAAAGATCACCGAGATAGGATTTACACCTTTCCCGCTCTGATACCAGTTATTAGTTCAAAGTATTTGATTTATGAACACCAGACTCTCAATTGAATAATAAATATGAAATATATGTTTGATAATATTGATCGTGCAAAAAGTTATATCGAATGAAAAGCACACGTCCCTATTTATACAGATCAAAACCAAATCTGGATATTTGGTTTCCAAAACTACTTAGCTATAAATATGGAAAAGATAAACTAAAAGCAAACCAAATTTGCTAATAACTAGGAAGTCAACTCTGGAGATAAAATAAAATCTTCAAAACAAATCTTCTTAATTAACAAGCATATCTCCAGAATATTCTATGGCTTCTGCTTCAAGAAATCTTCAAACGTTTACTCCAGCAATTCCAGAGTCTGCAACTTCAGACTCTAAACCTTCAGGCTCTAAAATCTGCAAACCACTTTTGACTCATCAGATTATTATTTCTATTTTTCCCAACATCACCGTTTACGGTAACAAGTGGTCTTAGCAATCAGTATGACTTGCAGTTTCGTCATACTTTTCAATTATCTTTTATCTTTTATATACATAAATCACCATACTAATTCGGACACGTGGCGCCTCCTCATTAATCCTTAGCAATTCAAATTTTCTCAGAATTTTGAATTAAAAAATACACTAATTATGTATGACCGACACGTGTCCTCTCTATTAGTCCGCTTAATTGGGGTTTTTCAAAATTAGGGTTAACAACCCTTCAAACCATCAAACCGTCCCCCTCGCTCTCTCTCTTCAATCACGATTCAACCATCAAACCGTCCCATCAAACTTGATCCACCACCACCGCTACCGCCGCTACAAACCAGCGACACCACTTCCACTCAGCCGTTTGCTCCAAATGCCATGCCGGACAATTGACAATACGAGGAACATTTGAAGCATAAATCGGTTCCATCGACCTTTTCTTTAATTTTCGATTCAAATTGTAATCAGGTAAAATTTATATATCTGGATGTTGATTCATTTGATAATTTTGCGGTAGTAAGACGGCAGTTCAATTTGTGTTGTCTAGATATGACTATTACTTTTATTTGTAAAAAAAAAAAAAAAAAAAAACTGGGCGTTTCAATTATGTTATGTTTGGTAGTTTTGAACAACATGGTTGTTCATCAATTGGATCTTCAAATGTTAGAGGTAACCTTAGAATTTTGTTCAGAGTTTTTTTTTTTTAATTAAAAACTGACATTGAATCAAAGGAAAGTGTAGAAACACTACACAAAGATGACATCCAAGAAGGACCCAACGACTTACACAGGTACACAGAAGTTTTTCAACCTAATGACTTATGCTAGATTTTCAGATTCATATATTCACGTTGATGTTTAACGGTTAATTATATCGAACGATTTTAGTTCAAAGAAAACGAATCAATTCAAACAACCGTATCGACTTTGTAAATCCAGACATCGAACGATTCAGATTATTCTCCAATGCGTCAAGAAACTTATGATTAGCGGGTTAATCACGAAAGATTTCCAAGCAAAGTAAGAAACATCCTTATTGAGTTCCTAAATCCATACATCGTATGATTCAGGTCATGATACATGGCGTAAAGAACCTAATCAATCATTAAAAGGTATGTTTACAAGTTTTATATGCTTTCTAATACTAAAACCATTCATTAACAAAAATACATTGTAATTATGTGGTTAACGTTGGTAGATAAACAAAATGTCATTATTTGTTCCTATGAATTTATAGCATTTACATTGAATGGCATCTGTTTTTTAAGTAGTTTCATGCACCAAGTTAATTTCCTATACACCAGTGAAACATGAATGTAGCGGTATGAATTCACTTCCTAATGTTTTGTTAATGTTTGTTATACTGATATAAAAAAAATCATGAAATCGATTTTTGTAATCCCTGTTTCTATGCAGTTTTATCTGCCACAAATAAAAACAATACAAAGCTTGGTTTTCCAGAAGATTTGACTAAATCAGTTGATTATAATTTCTTTTAAAAAAATTCTTCATTCTTTAAGAATTTTTATTTTTTTTATGTTTTTTTAATTGTGTGTGGAGGCGATGACACTCTTCAATATGATTAATGTTGAATCTTAAAGTATCGTGACTTAACTTTAAAAGTTGTATCCGTGTTTACCTTCGTGATTAATGTCAACCATGAAATCTTCAAATTTTGTTTCGTTGTTTCTTAATTACATATATTCTTTCCATCCGGATTACTGTTTCGTCTCGAATTAGGGACGCAAATTCAGTCGATCAATTTTGGATTAATTTGGTTCTTATACATTTCAATTTATGCACATCACTAACATTACAATCTTCATGTTTTGTCTTTTTGTAATTGTATAGAAGATTTGTCATTGCAATTATAATCTGCATCTAACTGTAAATATTGTTTTATTTGTATGTGTTTTCAAGGTTTAATTGGTAGGTATCCGTAGATGTTTTCTGCTAGGGTTTTTTAACTGTTTGTGTTATGTTTTATTGTTTACATTAGTTTTAAGGTTTCTTGATATTATATTAACTGTTTGTGCTATGTCGATAGTATCATAATCGTTAGCGGCCTTCGAATTGAGTGTTAGGATTTTTAAAATCAAGCTCACAACTCTGTTTTGCCCTGTGTAACCATGTTTGCTGATTTATATGCGTTCCTTCATATAATATTTACAGCTCTAAGTAGCTGACACATTTCGCAGACAAGTACTTGTATTGAGATACAATTATTTGTTTTCAATACCTGCTTCCTTCTCAAATTTTACATTTACTAATTTTCCAATTTGATTGGTATTGGTGCTTACATTGTGACCCATTTCCTTATAAATGTGTCAACTACAGTCGTGATTTATCTCAAGTGGTTCAATATTAAAATATAGCTATTATTGGAACATAGGAAAAATGGGTCGAGTGGGTTCCCACAATGTATTTGCCTACGACTTCCTAAATGTTTTGTAACAGATTTGGATTATGGTCCATGCTATTTAGCTTTTGGTATTATACTTGGTGAATTATGAAATTATTTTTGTTTTGTACACTAATTTGGTTTTTATGTCACTGATTAACAATATCGAAACTTTTGTTTTGTTTTGGGTGTGATTGCAGGTTTTAGAAATAATATAAGATTAACCGTATTTAAGATGTGGTTGATATTACTATTTTCGATTTTAAAATGTCCCGAGATGATCTTCTAATATAGTGTTTCTTCAAATATCAAGGTAAGGTAACAAAGTAAGATTAACCTTATTTGTGTTTGATGTCGTTGATTAACAATTTTCAAACTTTTATTTTTTTGGGTGTGATTTCAGGTTTTAAAAAGAAAATAAATAAGATTTAGCTTATTTTTGTTTCTTCAACTCTTCATATAAGGTAACAAATAATTTTTATTATTTTCAAAATTTTATAGTAAAAAATAAAAATACTATTTTCATGCCACCAAGTTCTTATGCTAATTTGCTTTCATGGCATTTATTAACAATACTGAAACTGTTGATTTGTTTTAGGTCTGATTGCAGATTTTAGGGGGGAAAAAAAGATTTTCTTGGCACTGAGTGCTTATTCTAATTTGCTTTCATAATTGAATGCACTTTCGAATAAAATTTAGGTACCCCATATTGTTTGATAGCAACACATGATGGTGATTAAAAAAAAAGGTGTTAACATATTATAGGGGGCTGATTATCTTGATGCTTTGATAATGTTATCAAATGTTGTGCTCTTGGTTAATTTAAAAACTGAAAAGGCTGATTATCTTGATAGTTTGATAGTTGAAGAGTTTAAAACAGGAGGAGGCTGAATACTCTTATGTTTGTTAGAAAACAGTGATGTTTTTGGTGATTAATCTCACTAGGCGTATAGTGCTCCAATCACTGGCTACCATATTACGGAGTATCATTATCCATAGTAAGTGCTTTCTTGATCTTTTGGTTTTCACTCTTTCCAATTTTAGTTAACTATTTATTCATAATAGTAAATAATAATTGTGTATCGTATGCTCTTTTAATAGTGTATCATATGCTCTTTTATATTTGTTAGGATTTTTGCTTTTAAAGTTGCACCTAAGCTATAAATGAACATTATGAGCCGTAAACTTTTTTTTTTTTTGAATTCCGGTGATTGATATTGTTTTTATGCCTTTAAAGTTGCACCTAAGCTATAAATGAACATTATGACCCATGACCCGTTTTGACCCAAACACATTTGGTTCTCGACCCAACCCGACCCGTTTTTTCAGGCTTAATAATTTAAGAGTGATAATCTTTTCAATTTGGATTAGGAACGGGTCATAATCAATGACTCTGATTTGTTTTGATATGATGTTAGATGATTATATATAAGTTAACAAAGCATATATAGAAGTAGTATATAATACTAATGGATGTTGTGGTTGGTATGTTTGATGTATGCATGTGAACAACTATGCATTAACAATGCATTTAAAGCAAGCTCAGGAAGGCAGCTCAATGCTGGGATGTTTCCACCCAGATGTGTTTTAATAAAATAGATGGATGGATGGATGGATACGATTTGATAGCTATGCAGATGAGCTTTCGACAACAATTAGAATGCTGATTAGTAGAAGTGTTTAGATGCAAAACTGTTTGTAATGTGTAGCCCTGTAGATGAACTTTTGCCATGTATAGCCCTGTAGAATGTAAGCTTTATATTGTTTTAGAACATTGATTGAAAGGTTGATATACCGGACAAGACCTATGTTATACTTCTAATCTGATGTCAGAGTTTACATCTCGCTTTTAATTTATAGTCGTGTTGCTTTGTAATGTTATTTTAGATAGTTCATGAATTTGCAGATCTTTAAAGATGAAATGACCTGCTTAAAGTCTCAGGATGGCTAAGAGGGTAACTAATCTATGTTTCCCTTGCTGACACTTTGGTGATTATATGATTCGCCAAAGCGAAATTTTTACGTGATAAAACTATCATTTTACCTTGTCACTTTGGTTATGTGTTTAGTTTAGAAAAACATATTTAACGAATTCACCCATTAAATTACTTGTGGTAATGAATATATGATATGGTTAATTGATATATCACTTTAAGGTTCAAGATTGTTTGCGGAAGAGTCCCCGTGCAACGCACGGGCTCTTAAATCTAGTGGAACATATAGGATATGAATATTATTTCATACTGTAATCGGGTAAATCATATTGCATTTAAAGGGTATGTGGATCTTCAAAATTTACTAGGGTTACTAGGCTAGTTATAAAATATGGATACCCATTGTTGTTATGTGCAACTTTGCAAGGCGCCAAGGCCCAGTAACCAGTTGGGTAATGGATTGGCATACAATGCTTTTAAAAACTCCAAGTATCCTAACAACTATAAAAGGTGTGTATAGAATAAAAATTGATGTGTGTAGATCAGCTCAAATATAACTCATTGTATTTAATAAAAATAAATATTGCTAATTGCTAATATTGATTAGATGTTTCTTACATGTAATAAAAACATATGAATATGTTCTACATACATTAGTTTCAACCCTTCTTTTTTATATATTATTATTTGATCATGGTTCTCTCTTTTTAATGTGTTTAGTTAACAGTCAACAACAAATACACTGATATGTTAAAGATGTCTGCCTATGAAGTTAAAGTTGTAAGGATTTAGAGGTGGTAAAATTGACGGGTCGGACAAGATTGGTTCATGGATCAAATCGGGAATCTTTGGTACTAGTTAAACATGGTAGTTGGGTTGAACAAAAAAAAACTCTTTCAGAATTTATTTATGTTTGGATGTAAAATATGATTTCAAAGTCACTATCATCTTTTGACCTTTACATGTCCTTTTAATATTTTGTACACTCTGCCGCCTCACTCTATCTTAAGTACAACAACCAAACATGATTGTCAACCAAGTTTAAGCTCCTATTTCATTAGTCTAATGGGAGGAAAGCGACTAAAGGGTCGGTTTCTAAAACTAAATGAGCCAACCAAGCGTTGTATTGTACAAGAATTAAATAGCCTTTCACTATAAAATTCCATTAAAGAATTAAATATTTTAGTGGAGGTTTTTTTTGGTATCCGACTTGTTTTGCGAGTTGACTAATTTTAAAGTGAACAGCCCTGGAGGTTAACAAATGATTTTTCTATTGGTAGTTGGTGGACTACTTAAACATTGATTTACTTTAATCCTTGACCATCGAAAAAAACTAGGTTGACTTCTTTCAGATTATGGAATTTCACTTTTATTTGGACTAATCAAATATGGTCAAATTACGAATCTCTATATCTGCCATTTGTTATCAACTAAAGTAGTAATTCATCTTTTTCTGTACTTAGTGGTAGCTATCATTAGAATGATCTTATTCTCGAAGTGAAATCTGGCACCATTATTATACATGATCATATATATTATGATTTATGATATACTATCATATATCATATCATATATAGGTGATTCAGTTATTAATAACAGAAAGAATCACCTGAATAAAGTCAAGCACATGTAGAGATGGTAAACAATAATAACTCAAACATTATATAAACTAGTAAACCAAAACCATCTACTTCAAGTCTTAATAGTTATTTAAAATTTTAACAAATTGTTCTAATCCAACCCCTATTCTTTTCAATATTTTGTTCATAATCATAGTTTTTTGACAATAAACATTACACATTTTATAAAAAAAGCATAGAAGTGGAGGGCCAACAATGACCACCAACTCCTGAAGAGTTCACAATTAGTACCATAAACAATATATGCTACACTTTTAAGATAACACAAACTAATATTTGAGATGCAAGTAGGCTGACCACCACATCCCATTCAAGAAATTTGTAGCTTTAAAAAATTAACTACTTGATATTCGAAAGGTCCCACAAAATTTTAACCACTATCATAATTCATAAAGAGCACACATATATTCCTAACTGTTAGAGGTGGTCAGGTGGCAATTTCAATCTGTAATCATTTGAACTGTTTGATTTTGCTTATGAAGTGATTTGGTTAAATTGATCCCAGCCCATATCAACCTGAACAAAAAAAAAAAAAAAAATATATATATATATATATATATATATATATATATATATATATATATATATATATATATATATATATAAAATCTACTTGTTTTGACCTGCACCCTGCCCATTTTGTCACCTTTATCAGCATTTTCACTGTAGTTTATCAAATAGCTAATTGATGCTCACAAGCAGCATTAACAAGTTAACATAGAAAGAACATGATGCATATCTTTCACCTAAATTTTATACTAAAAGAGCTCAAATATTTTATATAATGAAACAATAAACTTTACTCAGTGGAAGATACAAAAAAGAATCATTTCTCTAGATAGAGATAAAGATAGTTGATGGATATTAGTATTAGTTAACAAGCTAAACCATTTCATTTGATATGCATAAACATAAATATACATATTCAAATAACGTAACCAATACCCGTGCCAGCATCAGCAAAGAGTTGAGCAATCTTGAAGGCCAGTAAGAAGTCAAAGACCACTATGGGCTTAGATTGATCCTTTTTTTTTTTTTTTTTTTTTTGACAAAATAATATTTAAAGAGACCATTGAACACAAACAGATAAGTTATTCTCTCTTTAAGCTACAAGGAGAGGGCGAGCATATATTTACACCGATGTATGCAGCCTAACCGGGTATCTGGTGATAATATTTTATTCTTTCTCTGGTCACCCAAATATATGGATATCAGAACCCCAACCACTATCATATCTTTGGTTAATTCACACCATCAATTACCTCCATTGTTTAGATTTTTTTACTCTTACTGTCTTACAGTTACATTACACTACCTAAATACTATAAATACAGAAGTTGGCATTAAGCTTCATCTATTGCATTCCCCTGCCTTCCTCTCATTATTTTTTTTACATTTTAGTGAAAATTTCAAAGGTTATATCATTCTTGTCATGGACCACTTCCCTAAATATTTTACACTCATTCTCATCACTATAACTGCCGGTAATATGATCTTTATAACCGAGCAACGGCCACTAAAATCCATGATAAAAGTAGCATTCCAACCAACGCATGTAACCGAACGTGAAGGAAATGAAGTTTTAACACCAAAGCTAGTCACTGGCTTTCGACCAACAATGCCAGGTAAGAGCCCAGGAGCAGGCCATTCGTTTACAAATCATACGCTTGACGCACAATCAGAAATAATGCATAAAATAAATCACATTGATCAATCTAGTATGGAACATGGTCACAGTCCTGGTGCAGGCCATTCAATACACAACTAAAATATATAATCTTCAAGCTTATATGTGTATGCAATTTCTTATATATTTTAAATTTTCATATATATATATAGTTACATCATATCTCTTCTAGAATTTAATTGTTATTATAATCACTTTTATTATCGACTATGAATAAAATGTTTACCTGTACGTCTCCTTAGCTATACATATATGCAGAATGCAGGGTAAACCATAACAGTAACAGTGACAGAATTAAATATCAGAATAACATGAGCTAATTTTATGAAACCGCAAACTGGTATACTCGAATTTTTCCAGTTGTGACTTACTGACTTGATAAACATATCAAAGATTCTCAACTGAAAGTCTGAAACATAAACCATAATTAATTCATAATTTAAGTCTCAAGTTACTGATCATTAGAGAGCTTGATACAATGATACATGATGCTACTTGGAGAATAAACAACTACGGATCGAGTATTTCCTCTACAATGCCAACTAACAAACATGAACTCTATAACATGACATTATTATATTTTTATAACGTGGTTGTTTTTTGAAAGGCAAAACCTAAAGTTGGTTTTTATGACATCGTTGTAAGCACAGTTAATGCGTAACAATATTCAAAATCGGAAAAACTTTTGCGGCCAACCCAACCCAAACCCACCCAACTGTTAGAATCAAGCAACAACAAAGCAGTTAACGAAAGTCAAATTACCATATTTGGTAATTTAACTATAGGATTAGAAGTCATTGACTTCATCATTTCCTGAAATACAGACTGCATTGGTCACAAGTTCAACGGCTACAACCTGCACAAAAGAAACAGCTCTTTTCCATTATTGTAAAAGGAGGTTCCAAACTTAATTGGAGCCAAACCCAAAATAGAATTAGCTGTTAGGGTCTTAGTTTATATAAACAACACTTGTAAATGAAAAAACACAATTCAATTTGTATCAACTCAAGCTCTTATGAAACTGATCAATACATATCAAAATTTCTGCTTTCAGTTATCTTAATTAACATGGTATCAGAGCTAACGGTGTAGATCTGGGATCATTACACTCGTTTTATAGCTTCAATCATTTACCATCCCAGTCAAGTCAAGCTCAAAAATACAGAAGCAGGGAAATAGTTTCTTGAATATAGCTGCCATGTCATGTAATGACGGTAGCAAAACAAGAGATACTTACCTGAATGTCCTATGTCAACCGACGAAACAGAAACCAGTAGCTTCCATTATAAAAAATGAACTAATTATTGCCAATCACCATCAAGCACAAGAACAATCAAGGTGTGTATAATGTGGTATGTTCAGACATACCATAATCCAGTGCTTCAAATTAATTGGTTATCCCAAATGGTGGAGTGACCGGAAACATGGAAAAATAGTGAACAAAAGAACAACAATCATAACGGCGCCCGGCGACAACCATACGGCCACCTGCGACGGCACCGGAAAAGGTAAATCGTTACCTTTCAATTTCAATCACTGTTCCTTTAAAAATCCGACCGATTGGGTGAAGGTTAAACCTTCAAACCCTAATAGATCACAACAATCGAATAAAGGAATTAGGATCGAAGATAAACTAGAGAATCATAATAGATTCAAATGTTTACAAGAACTGATAAACCCTAATCAGTCGATTGGGATCGAGGATAGAGAAAGGGCTGTGAGTAATTGCAGAGTGAAACACGTTACCCAAAAACACACCAACCAAAAGGCTCGGTCAACTGACTCTTTAAAAAAGAAAGAGTCTAAAAGGCTTTTTTAATAAATAGGGAAAAACAAACTGTAAATAACAATTTCAATAAGTCTGCACACCATGGTTTTAAGCCCAACTTAAGTGGGCTTAATGGAACTGAGCAGGGTGGGCCTATTAATGGGAATGATTTGGCCCAAGAATTGCATTAATGTTCTGATTAGGCCCAGGCCAAAGATTATGTTGTTAAACCGGCCCAAAACTCTAATTTTTTAAATAATAAACGTTCGAATAATTACTCGTGTTCTACTGGAAAAGTTAATATTATTTCGAATAACGAAAAGAGTAACGAATGGATTTTTGATTGTGGTGCTACTCACACCATGACCTTTGAAAAATCCGATTTTTGTTCCGAATCTAAACCACGGGTTAAGAAAATTCAAACGGCCAATGGAGGCATTTTACAAGTAGAAGGGGGTGGGGAATTGAAATTACTCCGACTATGAAATTATCTAATTGCTTATATATTCCAACCATGTCCCATAAGTTGTTTTCCGTTAGCCATGTTACAAAACAACTAAATTGTTCTGTTTTATTACACCCTACCTTTTGTATCCTTCAAGATATTGGGACTGGGGTGATTATTGAGCTTGGTACCGAACGGGGTGGGTTGTACTATGTGAACGAAGTAACCCAACAAGGTACCGTGATGCTTGCTCACGGAAAACCTACGAGGAAAGATTGGTTATGGCATAGGAGGTTAAGTCACCCATCTGCCGGATACTTACACTCTTTATTTCCAAGTCTTTTTCCATCCAGTGTTACGTTAAATTGTGAAACTTGTATTTTGGCTAAAAGTCACCGAAATACGATTAAACCTAGTAACACTAGGAAAGAAATTCCTTTTGCTTTAATCCATTATGATGTGTGGGGTCCTGCACCTGTTGTTGGAGGGAGAAATTTCCTGTACTTTGTCTTATTTATTGATGACTATTCCCGCATGACCTGAATTTATTTTTTAACTCACAAGTCAGAAGTTTTTGAAAAAATTTCTCTTTTTTATAAAATGATACAAACACAATTTAACAAAAATATACAAATTTTAAGATCCGATAATGGGGGTGAGTTTGTCAATACGTCAATGAAACAATTTTGTGAAGATAAAGGGATTATTCACCAAACATCTTATGCTCACACTCCCGAACAAAACGGAATAGCCGAAAGGAAAAATCGAATACTCTTAGAAATGACAAGAGCATTATTAATTGAATCGTAAGTTCCGAAAAGTTTTTGGCCTGAAGCTCTTGCTTCTGCTACCTACCTTATTAACCGACTACCTACTAAAGTTTTGGGCACGAAAACCCCGAAAGATACTCTCTCTCAATTTCATACCTTTCTGACTTCATTTAGCATTGAACCTCGAATATTTGGGTGCACGGTCTTTGTCCACATTCCAAAAAATGAACGTACCAAACTAGATCCATGTGCGGAAAAATGTTTCATGGTGGACTATGGAATTAACCAAAAGGGGTATCGGTATTATAGTCCCAAAAGACGTCATGTTTTTACTACAATGAACTGTGACTTTGTCGAAACCGAGTACTTTTATGATACCCAACTCACGGGTGAGGGGGAGAAAAAGGATAATGACACTCTCAGTTGGATAACCTGGATACCTCAAACTGGTAACATTCAAACACCAACACCCAATAATATTCAAATACCCACACCAAATCCTGATCCCGAATCCTCGAATTTTGATCCCGAATCACCAAACCCTGGTCCCGAATCACCAAACCCTGATCCCGAATCACCAAATCCTGATCCCGAATCCTCGAATCTTGATCCTGAATCACCAAACCCTGGTCCCGAAATACCCAACATTGAACCAAATGAAATCTCCTCAAGTAATGAACAAGGAGAGCAAAACAGTTCAATTTCCGCTGAAACCACACAAAGATATGTTCTACCACAAAGAGTCAACAGAGGAATACCACCAAAAAGATACTCTCCGGATAAAGAAGCTCAAAGATCAAGGTATCCTATGGCTAATATTGCACAAGGAAACCTATCCAGTGAAGCACAAGGATTCTATTCTGCTTTATACTCTGAAGAAATCCCAGCAAGTGTTGATCAAGCTATGAAATTTGAAAAATGGAAGAAGTCTATGGAAGAAGAAATGGAAGCACTCCAGAAAAGTGACACATGGGAAAAATGTGTTATTCCTCAAGGAAAAAAACAGTAGGGAATCGATGAGTGTTTACAATAAAATACAAACCAGATGGTACCATTGAAAGATACAAAGCCCGGCTTGTTGCCAAGGGATATACTCAAACATATGGAATAGATTATTCCGAGACTTTCTCTTCAGTTGCGAAGATTGATACCATCAGGGTTCTTTTCTCAGTTACTGCAAATGAAGAATGACCACTTCACCAGTTTGATGTGAAGAATGTCTTTCTACATGGTGAACTAAAAGAAGAAGTCTATATGGAAGCTCCTCCAGGATTCTCCGAAAACTTCAAAAATGGGGAAGCTTGTCGACTTAAAAAATCTTTATATGGGTTAAAACAATCCCTACGGGCTTGGTTTGGGAGATTTACTTTATTTATGAAAAAATATGATTTCAAACAAAGTAACTCGGATCATACTCTCTTTTTTAAACGAAAAGGAAAATTAATTACATGTTTAATCATTTATGTTGATGATATGATAATAACAGGAAATGATAAAGAGGAAATTTCTAACTTAAAAATGAACTTATTTAAAGAATTTGAAATGAAAGACTTGGGCAGACTTAAATATTTTTTGAGGATTGAGGTATTACGATCCCAACAGAGAATATTTATCTGTCAAAAGAAGTATGTTCTTGATTTTCTTGCAGAAACAGGTATGATTGATTGCAAACCAGCTGATACTCCAATGATTCCAAACCAGAAGCTATATATGGAAGACGAAGCTGATTGATAAGGCTAAAAAGGAACATATATTTCATAGCAATATCCCTCCTAAATAATAGGTTTTCATATGTAATTGTATTATATTTTCATTGTAATTGTTTAAATAAATAAGTGCGAAGACAAAAGGCGAAAATGAAGATTTGAAGACACAAATGTCCAAAAAGCTCAAATGTACAAGATACAATTCAAAAGGTTTAATTTATTGATAAGAAACGTCTCAGAATTACAAGAGTACAAGATTCAAAACGCAAAGTATAAGATATTAAATTGTACGCAAGGACGTTCGAAAATCCGGAACCGGGACCAGAGTCAACTCTCAACGCTCGACGCAACGGACTAAAAATTACAAGTTAACTATGTATATAAATATAATATAATATATAATTAATTATATAAATTATATATATATATATATATATATATATATATATTATATTTATATATTAAAACCGTCGGCAGACTAGGATCCAAACTTGTGTGAGCTGGATTTACGAACTCCGCGACTCGCGGAGTTTGAAATTTCAGAAATGTCCTATAAATATCAACGTTTTCTGCCGAGTTTTAAACACAAAAAAATAAAATAAAATAATAATAATAATACTCCCTATGTAATAATAATATATATATATAATATTTATATAGTATAGGTTAGTTTTATATTAGATTAGTTCGGGTTATGTAAAGGTTATTTTACGGGTTTTTGAAGTCGAAATTCTGTCCGTGTAACACTACGCGATAAATACTCAATGTAAGTTATGTTCTCCTTTTTAAATTAATGTCTCGTACTTAAGTTATTATTATGCTTATTTGAGCCAAAGTAATCATGATGTTGGACTAAATATTAAAGACAGGGTAATTGGGCTTTGTACCATAATTGGGGTTTGGACAAAAGAACGACACTTGTAGAAATTAGACTATGGGCTATTAATGGGCTTTATATTTGTTTAACTAAATGATAGTTTGTTAATTTTAATATAAAGATTTACAATTGGACGTCCCTATAAATAACCATATACACTCGATCGGACACGATGGGCAGGGAATTTATATTACGAATAATAGTTCATTTAACCGGACAAGGGAATGGATTAATAGTCACTGGAATTATTAAAACAGGGGTGAAATTATGTACAATGACACTTGGCATAATTGATAACAAAGTATTAAAACCTTGGGTTACACGCAGTCGATAACCTGGTGTAATTATTAAACAAAGTATTAAAACCTTGTTACAGTTTAAGTTCCCAATTAGTTGGAATATTTGACTTCGGATATAAGGATAATTTGACGAGGACACTCGCACTTTATATTTATGACTGATGGACTGTTATGGACAAAAACCAGACGGACATATTAAATAATCCAGGACAAAGGACAATTAACCCATGGACATAAAACTAAAATCAACACATCAAACATCATGATTACGGAAGTTTAAATAAGCATAATTATTTTATTTTATATTTCATCGCACCTTTAATTATTCGTCATTTATATTTTTTGTTATTTATTTTTTTTGTTAATTAAATTTACTTTACGCTTCGCTTAAAATATAAAATCGACAAACCGGTCATTAAAAGGTAAACCCCCCTTTTATTATTATTATTATTATTATTATTATTATTATTATATATATATATATATATATATATATATATATATATATATATATATATATATATATATATATATATTTGTACAAATGTAATTATATAAAAAATATAGTGTAACCGTCTCCCTATGGAACGAACCGGACTTACTAAAAACTATACTACTCTACGATTAGGTACACTGCCTATAGTGTTGTAGCAAGGTTTAGGTATATCTCATCTGTAAATAAATAAATAACTTGTGTAAAAATGTATCGTATTTAATAATTTTTCCTAGTAAAATATAAGCTATTTCGTACCCCTACGCTACGACATCAAGTTTTTGGCACCGCTGCCGGGGAAATCGGCGAAACGCTATATTTTTAATTTATTTTTGTATAAATATATTTATTTATCATTTTAGAAAAACAATATAAAATTTAAAAAAAAAAACAGGTTTTTCAATCTCCGCGACTTGCGAAGGTTTTCTGGTATGGATCACCGCGACTCGCGGAGCCGCCTTGGCAGACCAGACCACGGAACCCTAATCGCATTTAATACGGAGTATATTAATTATTATTATTTTTAAAACCCTAATTAGTTTAATTAATTTAATATTTAGTTTTAATTTTAATTAATTAGTAATAATTAATTTTAATTAGTTTTATTTATATATAAAAATTAATACTATTATAAAATAAATATAAAAATAATATTTTTATAAAAATAAGTAATTTTATCACTTTTTATAATTTGTATCCTTTTATTTAGTGTAATCATAATATTTTGTATATTTTTTGTTCGCAATTAGTTTTAAAATTAGTTTTTCCGTAGTTATTTTATATATATAGATTCTTAGGCTTTGCCGTAAAATCCCTTAAGTGCTTTTTCTTTAGATTAAGATTTAGGCGCTTTGGAATTTTGCGAAGCCGTTTTTCGCTTTAGTTTTAAATAGATTTTAGTGCTTTTAAGTAATTGCCGTTTTCTGAATAAAATTGCATTTACCTTAAGACCTTTAGGCGCAAATTTTTAGATATAATTTTTAGACTTTTAAGTTTCGACGTTTTTCTTTCTTATTTTTATTTTTGGACGTTTTTCGACGCGTATTCTTTTTCTTTCTTATTTCTCGACGATCTAGTTTTTAGGACTTAGAATTTTCTCTATTTCTTCTCTATAATTTCTTTAAAATTTCAACGAAAAATTATTTTAAGCGGTTAAATTGATAGACATCCAAATTTTCTGCTTCGTAGTAATAGTTGGATTTGTTAGTGGCTGAGTTGTGAGCTTTCGATTTAAAGGGTTCTGGCTCCCTGTTGCATCTATTGGCTATTCGAAACGTGGGCAAAAGCAGAAAAGTCTATTAATTTGATAACTTATATAATTTTTATTTTTATAACTAATAGGATAATTAGTAAATGCAGCACATTGTAGCTAAAATTTGGTAATAAGCGCATTATGGAAAATCTCGAGAATATTTTGGAAACTCTTTATGACATCCGAAATCAATTTAATCAATACTCTCAAACGAGTGTTGATGAAAATTCGTTCGGTCAATCTTGGATCACGAATGACGAAACAATAACTGGTTGTGAAATCTGTGGAGATTATCACTCAACATGAGAATGTTATTATTACGTTCCTATGGAAAATTACGCACCCATGGAACCTGAATGGAATGATTATGAGGAATACAATTCTAATTGGGATTATTCCCAAGAATATATCCAAACTCAACAACCAGTAGACGAGGAAAATTACGTGTCTGAAAATTTATTAGACAATATGAAAATCAAACTCGAAGAACTTGATGCTCAAAATGAACAAATGAGAGAGTTTGTAAATAGGCAAGCTGAAACTCTATCAGATTACACACCTGTTGATCTGAGGAGTCGTGTGCAAGAAAATCTCATATCATCGAATTTTGATGAATTCGAGAGCTCCGAAATCACCAACTATCCCGATGATACTTTTTATTCAGCTTTACCAATTTCACAACATATCGACACATTAGCCTCTACCGACAAAATCATCGATCCATCAATGAATGAAGAAGAAGTAAGGGTGACAAATTGGTACTCTTGGGAAAACGATAACGTTGAAAATTTTTCCCCCGAGACCAAAATGGTGACACCAATAAGTACCATTAATGAAGAAGAATTTGCTTTGATCCCGAAATTCACCATTCCACAACCTTCCAACCCAATATTCTCAATAGACGAGTCATCCACCGGAAATGAACTACGAGCTGTAATAGATAATGACACCTCGAATTTCACCCAATTGGGTAATAGAGGTGAAACCTTTGATCCCGAGAATGAACGGAAGGAAACGTTAGAAATTGTCCACCTTATAATATGTATGTCGGTGTCTATCGATCCATTTGACCAAGAACCAGAAAAGAGACATTTCCATTTACTAAAAGCTACACTTAAAAAAGAATTAAGTAGTGACGATCGGGTGGTTCTAAACTTTAAACCCATTTATATATTTTATACCACCCGAGATGTAAATAACTGGCTCACTATTCTAATTCGTGGAACTTATTCTACCAACTTCACATGTCGTCAGCTAAGTGTGGGGAAGTCTAACCCCACTTAACGTTAAATTAGGGGTTCGGGTTAGTGCATAACTCGTTAATAAAAATGCATGATTAGGGTAAAAGACGCATTTTCAAAAATTAGCAAACAGTCCAGAAAAGCAACCGTTTTTGAAGAAAAACATGTGTGATAAAATAAGAAGGAATGAACAATGAGGCGCACCATCTATCATTCGACGAGCTTTGTAATTACAAACTGGGTATTTTCAATCACTTTTCTACACTAATCACCCTCATGAATTTAAATTTTTACTGATTTCTTGCAAATGAGGGCATTGCAAGATCTTAAGTGTAGGGAAGAGTTATAAATTCTCTCGGGTTTACACTTGGTTTTAATTGCCAAATTTTGTGAAAATTTGAAAAATTTTCAACTAAATGAATTCAAAATCATGTTTATACATATTTATGAACGATGAAAACTAGGTGTTAATACCGAAATTATCGTTGCCTCGAAAAGGACATAAATTTAGAAACACCCTAAAACGCTTGAATTCATTTAAAATGGAATAAAGGAGAATAAAAAGGCAAAGAAAGAAACCAAGTGTGGGGAGAATGTACCAAGTTATTCAATTAAAAACTATCTATCACATGTTTCTGTAAAGTTATTGTAGATACTTTTGTTTTGAATGATACTAATCAGTTTTACCCGATTTATTGTAATACTTTTGAAAGAAAGATGGATCTACACGATGAATCAATTACATCATTAAAAGGAAGTAAAGTCTTCCGAAAAAGACACGCGCTTCTTGATTTAGGTCAAGAAGTTGTTGTTCAGACCAGCTGTAGGTTGACAAAAAAAAAATCTAGAAAAGTCATCACAAAAATCAGCAGGAAATCCACGGACCTCAGCATCAAACATGGTCGCCATGTGGTCAGACTTATCCTAACCATGAGAGGATCTGTCTCGTAAAATGGGGAGGGCGCCGTGCAAATTAGCTTGATAAGACTAATGAATCAGACCCCCAGAAAGGATAATCTCCTTAAAGATTAAAAATCAGCTTTTAAGCCTGATATTACTAAATCCTTGAGATTGACCTTAAAGATTGAGAATTACAAACTCATGGAATTCAATGATATCTAAACTCGAGCTTGAACGAGAAAGTAATTTGATCAAAAATAAAACCGATTTGTTTTCTGAAAACCCATTTTCAATGCGTTCATTACCATTGAACGTAAAATCCTAGGAATTCACCTGGAATTCATTAGGTCACCTGAACCAAATCGGGTGTCAACTGTAAGAACGGTGGTTACATAGCATGGTCGGAGACAGGACCTTGTTCCAGAACAAAAAATCATAGGATGATCTTTACTATTGCTCCTACAAAGGATAGTACTAGCATCCGACACGTTTATAGACCATAATCAAAAGGAAGTCACGGGACATTGCCTTAACAGTTGCTTGTTCATCGCTTTCCTTTACAACCGGACGGTAGTTTACCGAAAGGTAATATACGAGACAAGTAAACTGGACGTGTTGCTTTCCTAATACAAGGTTAGCAAGTGGGTAACACAAAACCATAAGTTTTGAGCTAAAATTTTCAAATTTGAAACCCACAAAACCCACAAAAAATCATTTTGCAAACACCGGTGAAGGGTTATTCCGGAAAACTTATCTAGGATAAAAGCTAGATTGAATTTTCAAAATATCAAATGTTTTCATAAAGATCCAATTTCCTTAAGGATCTACATTTTCATAGTCATGTGGGACTGTAAACCGCCTTTCAAATGTGCACTTTGCTTTGGAAACCAAAAGTAAATCGGCTATTTGATTGCAAGTGTCATTGACCTAAACCTGAGGCAACTGTGGATGGAACACCCACCTTTAACCATGGTTATATCGTCACTATCATTGTTTATACTGCCGTATCAAAATCACTGATGTATAAAGTGTGAGAATAAAAAAGTGATTCGAGTGAAGTGTGATTTTATTTCAAGTTATGTATTGCTTGAGGACAAGCAACGTTTAAGTGTGGGGATATTTGATAAGGCTAAAAAGGAACATATATTTCATAGCAATATCCCTCCTAAATAATAGGTTTTCATATGTAATTGTATTATATTTTCATTGTAATTGTTTAAATAAATAAGTGCGAAGACAAAAGGCGAAAACGAAGATTTGAAGACACAAATGTCCAAAAAGCTCAAATGTATAAGATACAATTCAAAAGGTTCAATTTATTGATAAGAAACGTCTCAGAATTACAAGAATACAAGATTCAAAATGCAGAGTACAAGATATTAAATTGTACGCAAGGACGTTCAAAAATCCGGAACCGGGACCAGAGTCAACTCTCAACGCTCGAAGCAACGGACTAAAAATTACAAGTTAACTATGTATATAAATATAATATAATATATAATTAATTATATAAATTATATATATATATATATATATATATATATATTATATTTATTTGTTAAAACCGTCGGCAGACTAGGATCCAAACTTGTGTGAGCTGGATTTACGAACTCCACGACTCGCGGAGTTTGAAGGGTAAAAGTGCCGCAACTCACGGAGTTTGAAATTTAAGAAATGTCCTATAAATATCAACGTTTTCTGCCGAGTTTTAAACACAAAAAAAAAAAATAATAATAATACTCCCTATGTAATAATAATATATATATATATATATATATATAATATTTATATAGTATAGGTTAGTTTTATATTAGATTAGTTCGGGTTATGTAAAGGTTATTTTACAGGTTTTTGAAGTCGAAATTCTGTCCGTGTAACACTACGCGATAAATACTCAATGTAAGTTATGTTCTCCTTTTTAAATTAATGTCTCGTACTTAAGTTATTATTATGCTTATTTGAGCCAAAGTAATCATGATGTTGGACTAAATATTGAAGACAGGGTAATTGGGGTTTGGACAAAAGAACGACACTTGTAGAAATTAGACTATGAGCTATTAATGGGCTTTATATTTGTTTAACTAAATGATAGTTTGTTAATTTTAATATAAAGATTTACAATTGGACGTCCCTATAAATAACCATATACACTCGATCGGACAAGATGGGCAGGGAATTTATATGTACGAATAATAGTTCATTTAACCGGACACGGGAATGGATTAATAGTCACTAGAATTATTAAAACAGGGGTGAAATTATGTACAAGGACACTTGGCATAATTGATAACAAAGTATTAAAACCTTGGGTTACACGCAGTCGATAACCTGGTGTAATTATTAAACAAAGTATTAAAACCTTGTTACAGTTTAAGTCCCCAATTAGTTGGAATATTTGACTTCGGGTATAAGGATAATTTGACGAGGACACTCGCACTTTATATTTATGACTGATGGACTGTTATGGACAAAAACCAGACGGACATATTAAATAATCCAGGACAAAGGACAATTAACCCATGGGCATAAAACTAAAATCAACACATCAAACATCATGATTACGGAAGTTTAAATAAGCATAATTATTTTATTTTATATTTCATCGCACCTTTAATTATTCGTCATTTATATTTTTTGTTATTTATTTTTTTTGTTAATTAAATTTACTTTACGTTTCGCTTAAAATATAAAATCGACAAACCGGTCATTAAACGGTAAACCCCCCTTTTATATATTATTATATATATATATATATATATATATATATATATATATATATATATATATATATATATATATATATATATATATATATATATATATATATATATATATATATATATATATTTATTTTTGTACAAATGTAATTATATAAAAATATAGTGTAACTGTCTCCCTGTGGAACGAACCGGACTTACTAAAAACTATACTACTCTACGATTAGGTACACTGCCTATAGTGTTGTAGCAAGGTTTAGGTATATCCCATCTGTAAATAAATAAATAACTTGTATAAAAATGTATCGTATTTAATAGTTTTTCCTAGTAAAATATAAGCTATTTCGCACCCCCACGCTACGACATCACTGATCTTGTTGATAAAGGGCAATACCAAAGGATAGTGGTAAAACTAATCTATCTTGCTCACACTCGACCTGATATAGCACATGCAGTTGGAGTTGTGAGTCAATTCATGCATCCACCAGAGGTTCACCATATGGAAGTTGTGATTAGAATCATCAGATATTTGAAGAAAATAGCGGATCATGGAGTTATTTTTAAGAGATATGCACACACTAAAAACTCAAATATATACAGATGCAAGTTGGGCTGGAGAAAAAGGGGATATAAAATCTACCTCCGGATTCTTCACACTTGTTGGAGGTAATCTGGTGGCATGGAAAAGTAAGAAACAAAAAGTTGTATCTCTTTCAAGTGCCGAGTCAGAATTTAGGGGAATAGAAAAAGCGGGAAGTGCTATGGATCAAGAAATTGCTGACAGAAATTGGTTTCCCTCCAAATGAGGCAATTCAAATCTTATGCGACAATGAAGCAGCAATTGCCATTTCAGATAATCCAGTTCAGCAAGATCGAACCAAGCATGTGGAAATAGACTGACAATGTTATTCGAGAAAAGTTAGATGGTGAAATCTTCTCTCTCCCATCTATCAGATCAGAAGACCAGTTAGCCGATATTCTCACCAAGTCTGTCAATGGAAGATTATTCAGTAAAGTGCTTAGCAAGTTGAATATTGAAAACATCACTATTCAACTTGAGGAAGAGTGTTAGAATCAAGCAACAACAAAGCAGTCAATGAAAGTTAAATTACCATATTTGGTAATTTGACTATAGGATCAGAAGTCATTGACTTCATCATTTCCCGAAATAAAGACTGCAACAGCTACAACCTGCACAAAAGAAACAGCTCTTTTCCATTATTGTAAAAGGGGGTTCCAAACTTAATTGGAGCCAAACCCAAAATAGAATTAGCTGTTAGGGTCTTAGTTTATATAAAAACACTTGTAAATGAAAAAACACAATTCAATTTGTATCAATTCAAGCTCTTATGAAACTGATCAATACATATCAAAATTTCTACTTTCAATTATCTTAATTAACAACAACCCATACTAAACTTACTAATTTGGACAGGTTATCATACATCTTCAATCAGTCGATTTTGCAACTTCTAGTACTGACTTCTAAGGAGAGTCTAAGGATATCGTCGTGGAAAGACTAAATATAGGAGCATAGCTAGGAGCTGATAAAGAGAAAATGTGTAAAGTGTGTAACTGAGCAAAGTCCAAAATTTTGAAAATTAATAATGCATTTATTTATATACAGTGTCGAAATATGTTGGTGATTTTAGTGTCATCCAACATACATTTTAGTGATTTGGGATTTACTTAGATGCAAGAGTTAATTAATTATACTTAACGATGGGTTCAGAGAGTGTGGAGTACACGCCCGTAAGAGTTGTCTACCAGCTGTCACGCAAATTGCAAGGGTCAAGGGGCTGCGCCCCCTTGCGGGATCCAAGGGGCAGCGTCCCTGGTTGGGGTCCAGATGAGCGGGCAGGGGTCCAGAGGGAAGCGCCCCTCGTGGGGCTCGAAGCAGCGTCCCAAAACCTCAACAGAAAATATACTATACATTATGTCGGAAAAGTGTATGGCAACAGATTTTCAGCCAAATGTTGTACCTTTTGGTAAAACAGAAATTCCTGCCCAAATGAAGGCTTACAACCTTTCAAGTAACAACTGCCAATTAAACAATTTTTCGTAAACATTTTTTGGTATTCTGCATTCATAACAACAACACAGAAAACACACAGTCTCTAATTTGTGATTTTGATTTCTTCTTGTTTGGAAACAAAATCGTTCTTGTCTTATCTCAATTAGGATTTCTTGTAAACCCGAGGCTTGTGAGGGGCATAATACTTAATTGGGAAAGTGCTTCACGACTCAGGAACCAATTTGGATTATATGTTTTCATACCCGTTTTCTTACAAAATATTATTTAAGCAAAAAAAATTAATTGTAATTAGGTAGTTGATTTTGCAACTTTTAGTATTGACTTCAAAAAGTTTAGTTTATTTTTTACTTTTCAGTTCAAATAATAATCACATTTAGTAGATGTACATGTACTAAATTCGATAACTCAACCAACAAAAAAATTGAGCTCCACCATATTGGCCCAACTATTCAACCATACATTCATGCTTGAAACGTTCATGCCAAATGAAACTTTGAGACCTAATGCGTGGAAAATTTTGAGAAAGATTGATCGCTTTCCTAACGTAATAATCTCTTATCGAGTATTGTTGACTATTCCAATAATAGTTGCATCTGCAGAAATAAGTATTTAATAATTTAAGTTGTTGAAAGATGTGTTTGGATGAAACTGGCTTGTAGCAGGAGCTTATTTCTTAAGCTGAAAGCCAGAGCTTATGTTTTTTAGGTGTTTGGTAAATTAGTTAAAGTTTATGTATGTAAAATGACATAAAAAGATAAAAAAAAAACATAATGATGTATATTAATTGATGTGTGCAGCGGTGTATACGAAATAGATTATATTTTATTACAAAATACTATTAAATACGATACAATATACACAAGTTATTTATTTATTTATAGAATATACCTAAACCTTGCTATAACACTTATAGGCAGTGTATCTAATCGTAGAGTAGTGTAGTTTTTAGTAAGTCCGGTTCGTTCCACATGGAGCTAGTGATTACGTACTATATTTTTATAAAACTATATTTATATAAAATATATATATAATTATATATAGGTAGTAATATTATTATAAAAGGGGGGTTTACCATTTAATGACCGGTTTGTCAATTTTATATTTTAAGCGTAAAGATAAATGATGATAATTAAAATGCGTAAAATAAAATTGCAATAAATTAAATGACAGTATTTAAAAGTACGATGAGAAATACAATAAAAGTATTATGCTTATTTAAACTTCTGTAATCATGATGTTTGACGTTTTGATTTTAATTTATTACCCTGGGTTAATTGCCCTTTGTCCTGGATTATTTGATACGTATTAGGTTTTTGTCCATAATAGTCCATCGGTCATAATTATAAAATACTCGTCAAATTAACCTTATACCCGAAGTCAAATATTCCAACTAATTAGGAATTCAAACTGTAACAAGGTTTTAATACTTTGTTAATAATTACACCAGGTTATCGACTGCATGCAATCCAAGGTTTTAATACTTTGTTAACAATTACACCAATTACCCTTATATGTAATCCACCCCTGTTTTAATGAGATATGAATATTAATTTACCCACTTGATCAGTTTGAATAATCAATTACCCAACCCGAATAATTAATTAAAAGATTGTAAAGGATGTCGTATAAACATCACTAAATAGGACATTCATAATCATTTAATAATTATTAGATTAACTAATTTGAAGATAGGTTCGACAGATTCCAATGATTTGTCATTCGATTAGACAATACCCCCATCTATTAATAGTCCATAGTCCAATGTCCACAAGTGTCGGTCTTTTGTCCAATCCCCAATTATGGTACAAAATTCAATAACCCCATCTTAATATTTAGTCCAACATCACGATTACTTCGGCTCAAATAAGCATAATAATAACTTAGTTACGATACATTAATTGAAAAAGGAAGAACATAGCTTATAGCGATTATTTATCGCGTAGCGTTACACGGACAGAGTTCCGACATTAAAACTCGTAAAACATTTCTTACAATAACCCAATTATTATTAAACTTAAATTAAACTTAATATTATAAATATAAATATATATAATTCTTTACAGAGGAAGAAAGAAAGAGTGAAGAGTGTGCCTGAACTCGTCGAGCAAACTGCCTTTTTATAGCAAAATTTTGGATTCCTGTAGCCCATGCGATCGCATGGGCTTATAGTGTATTTTCCATGCGATCGCATGGGCGCCCTGGCCAGCTCACTTTACCTTGTCTTTTTGTTTGGTGACATAATTTTTAAATAAATATATAATATATATAATTTTATATAATTATATTATATTTTTGTGCATAGTTGACTTGTAATTTTAGCTCCGTTGACTTGTACGTTGATGCTCGATTTATGTCTCGATTCCGGTTTTTCGAACATCTTTTCGTGTGCTTTAAAATCTTGTACTTTGCGTTCCGCGGCTTGTACTCTTGTCAATTTTTAGACGTTATTCATCGATAAATTAAACCACTTGGAGTGTAACTTGTACGTTTGAGTATTTTGGACGTTTTCGTCTTTCAAATCTTTGTTTTCGTCTTTAAATCTTCAATTTCGAGCGATGTTCGTCTTTCGTCTTCGCACTTATTTATTTAAATGATTACAACTAAAAATAAGGAAATTACAATTAAAAACTTTACATATTGGAACGATATTGCGACTAAATATGAAATGTCCCGTTCATATTGATTATAAACGTTCCATATTAATTGATTTCGTTGCGAGGTTTTGACCTCTATATGAGACGTTTTTCAAAGACTGCATTCATTTTTAAAACAACCATAATCTTTATTTTATCAATAAAGGTTTTAAAAGCATTACGTAGATTATCAAATAATGATAATCTAAAATATACTGTTTACACACGACCATTACATAATGGGTTACAATAGAAATATATTACATCGACATATGTTACTTGAATGCAGTTTTTACACAATATCATACAAACATGGACTCCAAATCTTGTCCTTATTTTAGTATGCAACAGCGGAAGCTCTTAGTATTCACCTGAGAATAAACATGCTTTAAACGTCAACAAAAATGTTGGTGAGTTATAGGTTTAACCTATATATATCAAATCGTAACAATAGACCACAAGATTTCATATTTCAATACACATCCCATACATAGAGATAAAAATCATTCATATGGTGAACACCTGGTAACCGACATTAACAAGATGCATATATAAGAATATCCCCATCATTCCGGGACACCCTTCGAATATGATATAAATTTCGAAGTACTAAAGCATCCGGTACTTTGGATGGAGTTTGTTAGGCCCAATAGATCTATCTTTAGGATTCGCGTCAATTAGGGTGTCTGTTCCCTAATTCTTAGATTACCAGACTTAATAAAAAGGGGCATATTCGATTTCGATAATTCAACCATAGAATGTAGTTTCACATACTTGTGTCTATTTTGTAAATCATTTATAAAACCTGCATGTATTCTCATCCCAAAAATATTAGATTTTAAAAGTGAGACTATAACTCACTTTCACAGATTTTTACTTCGTCGGGAAGTAAGACTTGGCCACTGGTCGATTCACGAACCTATAACAAATATGTACATATATATCAAAGTATATTCAAAATATATTTACAACACTTTTAATACATTTTGATGTTTTAAGTTTATTAAGTCAGCTATCCTCGTTAGTAACCTACAACTAGTTGTCCAACGTTAGATGTACAGAAAAAAATTGATATATATTATCTTGAATCAATCCACGACCCAGTGTATACACGTCTCAGGCTAGATCACAACTCAAAGTATATATATTTTTGGAATCAACCTCAACCCTGTATAGCTAACTCCCACATTACTGCATATAGAGTGTTTATAGTTGTTCCAAACAATATATACACATGGGTCGATATGATATGTCAAAACATTTGCATACTTGTCTATGGTATCCCAAGATTACATAACATATTAGAATACATGTATAATAAAATATAAGTTAGCTAGGATATGATTAATATAGATTTGTTATCAATTTTCACGTTGCTACAACAAGAAAAATTATCCAATCTTGTTTTACCCATAACTTCGTCATTTTAAATCCGTTTTGAGTGAATCAAATTGCTATGGTTTCATATTGAACTCTATTTTATGAATCTAAATAGAAAAAGTATAGGTTTATAGTCAGAAATATAAGTTACAAGTCATTTTTGTAAAGGTAGTCATTTCAGTCGAAAGAACGACGTCTAGATGACCATTTTAGAAAGCATACTTCCACTTTGAGTTTAACCATGATTTTTGGATATAGTTTCATGTTCATAAGAAAAATTATTTTCCCAGAAGAACAACTTTTAAATCAAAGTTTATCATAGTTTTTAATTAACTAACCCAAAACAGCCCGCGGTGTTACTACGACGGCGTATGTCCGGTTTTACAGTGTTCTTCGTGTTTCCAGGTTTTAAATCATTAAGTTAGCATATCATATAGATATAGAACATGTGTTTAGTTGATTTTAAAAGTCAAGTTAGAAGGATTAACTTTTGTTTGCGAACAAGTTTAGAATTAACTAAACTATGTTCTAGTGATTACAAGTTTAAACCTTCGAATAAGATAGCTTTATATGTATGAATCGAATGATGTTATGAACATCATTACTACCTTAAGTTTTCTGGATAAAGCTACTGGAAATGAGAAAATAGATCTAGCTTCAAAGGATCCTTGGATGGCTTGAAAGTTGTTGAAACGGAATCATGACACGAAAACAGTTCAAGTAAAATTTTCACTCGAAATAAGAATGTTATAGTTGTAGAAATTGAATCAAAGTTTGATTATGAGTATTAACTTGTATTAGAAAGATGACTTAATATAAATAATAAAGATTTCTTGAGGTTGGATGATCACTCTACAAGATTGGAAGTAAGCTAGCAAACTTGGAAGTATTCTTGATTTTATGAAACTAGAACTTGTAGAATTTATGAAGAACACTTAGAACTTGAAGATGGAACTTGAGAGAGATCACTTAGATGAAGAAAATTTAAGAATGAAAGTGTTTGTAGGTGTTTTTGGTCGTTGGTATATGGATTAGATATAAAGGATGTGTAATTTTGTTTTCATGTAAATAAGTCATGAACGATTACTCATATTTTTGTAATTTAATGAGATATTTCATGCTAGTTGCCAAATGATGGTTCCCACATGTGTTAGGTGACTCACATGGGCTGCTAAGAGCTGATCATTGGAGTGTATATACCAATAGTACATACATCTAAAAGCTGTGTATTGTACGAGTACGAATACGGGTGCATACGAATAGAATTGTTGATGAAACTGAACGAGGATGTAATTGAAGCATTTTTGTTAAGTAGAAGTATTTTGATAAGTGTTTTAAAGTCTTTAAAAATTGTATGAATACATATTAAAACACTACATGTATATACATTTTAACTGAGTCGTTAAGTCATCGTTAGTCGTTACATGTAAATGTTGATTTGAAACCTTTAAGTTAACGATCATGTTAAATGTTGTTAACCCAATGTTTATTATATCTAATGAGATGTTATATTATTACATTATCATGATATTATGATATATTAATATATCTTAGTATGATATATACATTAAAATATCGTTACAACGATAATCGTTACATATAAGTCTCGTTTCGTAATTCTTGAGTTAGTAGTCTTGTTTTTACATATGTAGTTCATTGTTAACACACTTAATGATATATTTAAATATCATTTTATCATGTTAAATATAGTTTATCCATATCTTAATATGATACATATGTATTTAGTAGACGTTATCATAACGATAATCGTTATATATATATCATTTCGAGTTTCTTAACTTAGTATTCTCATTTCTTATGTATATCCCACATTGTTAATATACTTAGTGGGATACTTACTCATCATAATCTCATGTCAACCATATATATATGTCTATAGATACCACAACATGTAGTTTTTTCAAATTTGTAACGTTCGTGAATCGCCGGTCAAATTGGGTGATCAATTGTCTATATGAAACTTATTTCATTTAATCAAGTCTTAACAAGTTTGATTGCTTAACATGTTGGAAACATTTAATCATGTAAATATCAATTTAATTTAATATATAAAAACATGGAAAAGTTCGGGTCATTACAGTACCTACCCGTTAAATAAATTTCGTCCCGAAATTTTAAGCTGTTGAAAGTGTTGATGAATCTTCTGGAAATAGATGAGGGTATTTCTTCTTCATCTGATCTTCACGCTCCCAGGTGAACTCGGGTCCTATACGAGCATTCCATCGAACCTTAACAATCGGTATCTTGTTTTGTTTAAGTCTCTTAACCTCACGATCCATTATTTCGACGGGTTCTTCAATGAATTGAAGTTTTTCATTGATTTGGATTTCGTCCAACGGAATAGTGAGATCTTCTTTAGCAAAACATTTCTTCAAATTCGAGACGTGGAAAGTGTTATGTACATTCGCAAGTTGTTGAGGTAACTCAAGTCGGTAAGCTACTGGTCCGACACGATCAATAATCTTGAATGGTCCAATATACCTTGGATTTAATTTCCCCCATTTACCAAATCGAACAACACCTTTCCAAGGTGCAACCTTAAGCATGACCATTTCTCCAATTTCAAATTCTATGTATTTTCTTTTAATGTCGGCGTAGCTCTTTTGTCGACTTTGGGCGGTTTTCAACCGTTGTTGAATTTGGATGATCTTCTCGGTAGTTTCTTGTATAATCTCCGGACCCGTAATCTGTCTATCCCCCACTTCACTCCAACAAATCGGAGACCTGCACTTTCTACCATAAAGTGCTTCAAACGGCGCCATCTCAATGCTTGAATGGTAGCTGTTGTTGTAGGAAAATTCTGCTAACGGTAGATGTCGATCCCAACTGTTTCCGAAATCAATAACACATGCTCGTAGCATGTCTTCAAGTGTTTGTATCGTCCTTTCGCTCTGCCCATCAGTTTGTGGATGATAGGCAGTACTCATGTCTAGACGAGTTCCTAATGCTTGCTGTAATGTCTGCCAGAATCTTGAAATAAATCTGCCATCCCTATCAGAGATAATAGAGATTGGTATTCCATGTCTGGAGATGACTTCCTTCAAATACAGTCGTTCTAACTTCTCCATCTTGTCATCTTCTCTTATTGGCAGGAAGTGTGCTGATTTGGTGAGACGATCAACTATTACCCAAATAGTATCAAAACCACTTGCAGTCCTTGGCAATTTTGTGATGAAATCCATGGTAATGTTTTCCCATTTCCATTCTGGGATTTCGGGTTGTTGAAGTAGACCTGATGGTTTCTGATGCTCAGCTTTGACCTTAGAACACGTCAAACATTCTCCTACGTATTTAGCAACATCGGCTTTCATACCCGGCCACCAAAAATGTTTCTTGAGATCCTTGTACATCTTCCCCGTTCCAGGATGTATTGACTATCTGGTTTTATGAGCTTCTCTAAGTACCATTTCTCTCATATCTCCAAATTTTGGTACCCAAATCCTTTCAGCCCTATACCGGGTTCCGTTTTCCCGAATATTAAGATGCTGCTCCGATCCTTTGGGTATTTCATCCTTTAAATTTCCTTCTTTTAAAACTCCTTGTTGCGCCTCCTTTATTTGAGTAGTAAGGTTATTATGAATCATTATATTCATAGATTTTACTCGAATGGGTTCTCTGTTGTAACGACCCGGAAATTTCCGACCAAATTTAAACTCTAATCTCTATATGGTTCCGACACGATAAGCAAAAACCCTAAAGTTGACCCGCACTTTTTCGATCATTCTATACTTATAAGATTAATATTTACATAAATTAAACCTTACCAACATGATAAGCAATCCAAATTGTTGAGATTTATGTTTCCGAAAAGAGTTTTACACAACGTTTGACCGTCTAGTTTGACCGATGATATCACGAACTATACAATATATGATAATTATACGTTTGTGTATATATATGTATATATACATATTTAACATGATTAATGAATGTTTTAATATCTCATTTTGTATTAATAACAATAAGTTATAAGTATATTTTGAAACTACTAACTTAAATTTTCAAAACGATAACTATACGTAACGTTATTTGACATAAATACTTAAGACTTATAATGTTTATACATATATCGTATAAGTAATGTATTTAATCACTTTTAAAGACTTAAATACATAAAATCATATAAGTGTATTCACAAAAGATAGCTATATTTGAATCCTCATTCCATTTTTCACAAAATTTCTATACGTATATCTAGAGTATTTGTACTCGTATCATACCTAGCTTCTATACGTATTTACTATTGGTATATACACATCAAATCACCACCTAACCAGCCCTTGTTCATGCCTTATGTATAAGGTAATTACTTTTGAATGATTGTAAGACTAATTACAAAAATACAAACTAAAAATTTGTCCATGTCTACTACATAAACATTTTTTTAGGAGTATATATGTATCCTCATTTTGTTTCATTTTTACTTCCATTCTCTAGCTAAAAACACCCACACTCTCAAGAACATTAAACTCCATAAACATTCAGCAAAGTTCCATGAAGATCTAGCTTCAAAAACCTTACTTAAACACCATAAGAAAACCATACAAAAACACTTCAAGAAATCCTTCCAAGAACACAAACTTACTTCCAATCTTTCATCCACTTCCATCACCCTTTTGATTCTAGCTTCTTACTCCTCTTTTACAGCAACCTTGTCCAAGGAACTTGAGGTAGTATCTATGTTCATAACCTTATTCGATTCATATATATATAGCTATCTTATTTTGTGGTATAAAAGTTTAACAACAAGAACATAGTTTGAATGTTTTCAAACTTGTTTGCAAAATAAATAGATCCTTCTAACTTAACTTTTAAAATACTTCAAGACCTGTAATATAACTTAAATATATGCTAATTTAACAAGGTATAATTTGGTTTTTCAAAGAATATCTTAAAAACTGTTTTTACGACGTCGGAGTGCCACCGGGGACTGTTTTGGGTTGGATAATTAAAAACTATCTTAAACTTTGAGTTGGAGGTTTATGCTCTGGAAAAATGATTTTTACTATGAATATGATAACACATAAAAATTTCATGATTTAATTCAAAGTATAAGTATTTTTAGAAAAATAATCATTTAAGGTTGTTTAAATAAAGGAAAATGTTTAACTTCATAAGTTTCACTAAAGTTTCACCTATGCTGTGTGATTTTGAATACAAACCAAGGTATTTTCAGTTCATAGTCTTAAAGAGGGACTCGATCCAAGGAGATGGCAAGTTGAATCAACGAAAACGGATTTGTAACGAAGAAACTATGACCGAAACAAAATTGGTTATCCAAGACTTGTTTAACTTCGGGATTAATTGGGAAAAATTAAATAAAATCACATCTTTCTAAAATAACATGATATTTTATATATATGTACTCATAATTCAATTTTATATGGTTCAGGATCACCCGTAAACAATACGAGAAGATTAATCATAAGATCCCATGATTGTACGCAACACGTCATTTGACAACACCGGTACTTTATGTACGCAACACGTCATTTGACAACACCGGTACCGTGGGTCAAGATTAATCTCGACCAATACATATACGATGAGGGTTTTATTTATTTCATTGGGGGTTTATTAAACATCTAAATATGAACCATTAAAATTGAATTACTAACAACGAACTGCTAACTACGGACTAAGGAATTATTCAAAGTATTAAAAGTATAACAAGTATATATATGTGACGTTTGTTTAAAAAAGAAAAGGTATTGATATATTATATATGGATAGGTTCGTGATATCAACCGGAGACCAAGTCAAATTATATATATATCTTCAAGACGAAAGTGAGTATATAGTCCCACTTTTAAACTCTAAATATTTCGGGATGAGAATGCATGTATTTTATGTTTTACATTATGGACACAAGTAACTGAAAAATATATTCTACGTTGAGTTGTACCACTGGCATACTTCCCTGTAGCTTGGTAACTAATATTTACAGCGGTATTGTAAACGCGAATCCTGTTGATAGATCTATCGGGCCTGACAACCCCAACCGGACTGGACGACCAGTATTCAACGGTTGCACAGTACTTCGTTTCGTGACTACACTTGGTACAGTGTAGTAAGATTTCATATTAAAGGGAATATGCGACGTGATTAATTGTTAAGTATGGTTACCAAGTGCTCAACCACTTAGAATATTTTTATTAAAATATTTATATATGAAATCTTGTGGTCCATCGTTATATCGCTGCTAGCATCAAACCTATATATCTCACCAACTTTATGTTGACGTTTTAAAGCATGTTATTCTCAGGTATGAATTAAGACTTCCGCTGTGCGTTAGCTCATATTAAGGATACTAGTTGGGACCATTTAAGCCATGATACAAGAACGTTGCATTCGAGTCATTGAAGATCATTAAAGACATTTATTAAGTAAATGACAGTTTAGGTCATTTGGATATCGAGAAATGTTTGACGAGTTTATTAATTTTTTTATGTAAAGATAGATTGCCTTTTAAGAATAAATGCAACGTTTGTAAAATGTATCATATAGAGGTCAAGTACCTCGCGATGTTATCAACTGTTGTAATTCGTTTGTAATCAATATGGACATCGTCCGGATGATTAGTTTTGGATCCTTTCAGTTGGTATCAGAGCGTTGGTCTTAGCGAACCAGGCCTTGCATTAGTGTGTCTAACTGGTAGTTGTTTGGATACATTAGTGAGTCTGGACTTTGACCGTATCTACCTGCTAAAAAGTTTTGCTTATCATTTCTAGTCGGAAACCATCTGCTTATCATCCTTAGGGAGTTGCCTGCTTATCATTCTTTAGTCTAGACAAGTCTTACTGCATCTAGTGCATCGATAGTGTATAGACAAAATTCATATCCTAGCGTATCTATTACTATAAACATTGCCCGACGAATTTCAAAGATTCTCCGTAATTCACGGGATTTCGGTATTATATATACATATGAAAATTATGTATTGAAGAGTACCAAACCCAACTCCTATAATCTATTCCAAACCAAAAAAATTCATTTCTCCAACTATACAAGATGAATTCTTCATCCAGTTCGAATTCCTCCGACTTCGATAGCTACGCCGACATGGATTTCCATTCGAGCTCCGAGAACAGCGTCACCGGAATGGATCAACCAATTTCCCATCATCTATTCTGGATGAACTGGGGATGGGTTCGTAATATACTAAATTTCTGGAGGCAAGAAGAAGGTGATCCATTTCATCCACCAAATTGCCCTCTTAACGATGAACCTGAAGCACTTACCGGCGAACCCATTCGAAACACCATTTTCTCGCTCATTTCTAGAGTATCTCGTCATGATTACATACTATCCCATATTTCAAATCTTGTTCATTCGCTCGTTCCAACCGTCAATCATCCCGGTATAATAGAAGAAGTCAACGAACTCCGTGCTCGGGTAGTGGTTTTGGAGAATATGGTGCGAAGGTTACAAACACCAACAGCAGCACCAGCAGCATAATCCGTACTACCATCGTCAACGCCGACAGTACCTTTATCACCCCAATCACAATCTCAACATCACAATCTGTATCTCGAATATCAACATCACACGACTCAATATCTGTACTTCGAGTATGATCTTCGTTCTATATATCGTTCTACATCGATTATCTTCGCTTTACGTATCGTATGACGATTATGTAATTTCTAAAGTCTTAGAGATTATGTAATCTAGAATTAACGATAAATCAAATGAGTTTAATATCTTATTGACTCATTAAATCTATGATTATCTCTGAAGAAAATATATATGCAAGTATATTTTCATAAAGATAGTAATTAAAAATTCCTTCGTACAAACTATTAATGATGAAAATATTTTAACGGGTGGGTAGTACCCGAGGAATATTTAGAATTCACATTAATAAGTTATATTGTACATTCTTGAATCTGATTCAACGGTTATCTATTATCTTACTTACAACCACCGATATTCGTATCCGCTCACCCCAGAATAACCATTTTCAATCAAATTTCATATTCGGATTTTGACCTACCAGAATCCAACAAGTGGCATAAAGAAGAAAACATTGGACAATTAAAATGAATTAAAATGTTGATTGTAACATATGAAACTAAACAATTCTTCAAGTTTGCCACTTGATTTTATCTTAAACATCATTCGTAACTTGACGATTACAATTCGCATTCAAATCCTTTCATGATTTCTGAAAACACCCTGAACTATGAAGTAGCTCTTGAAATGCTGATGAAGCAGCAAAAACTGTAAACGACTTTAACAATCAAAAGATTGATGATAAAGAATGGTATGGTGGTAAAGCTGAGAAAAAGAGAAGGTTTGGAACTGGAAAACGGATTGAGCAAAGTATGAAGGAGGCCGTGAACAAATCATGAAAACAGAACCTGCCTTCAAAGGATCCAAATGATCCAGTGCCTGCTGAAACCGTTAGTAAGAACACTGCTCCTTATTCTAAACTTTTCAAGATGATATTCTTCACCATCATTTTATCTTAGATATTATAAGATATCTTCATTCGTTATACATATTTTTCATATTTCTGGAGATATTTTTACAACTATTCCTATCTGCGATCATTTAACTCTCCGTAACATCTGCGCTACAATATAAAAGAAACTGTGTTAGTTTCTAAATTCTGAAATCTCTAAGTTTAAAAATATGAATGTTTTGAAGTAGTGTTGGGAACTGATACATGAATTAGTATAATATAATGAAACTTGATCAACTTCATTATATTACAGTAAGTCATGTTAAGTTTCTAATGGAATGTGATGATTCACAGTACCGTCATCATGTGCCATGTTACACGGCTCTTTCATTCTATCAAGTCTTCAAACATATTAGAACGTATCACCTTGATAGTTCTATTTTTTTTTCCGGAATATTCGAGTAATTTAACGAATCAAGATCGTGCCATTACAATTTCATTCTAAAACCAATAGCAAGGTTCATTCCAAATTTCCTACCTACGAATTTCGGACCATTGTTCGCTTGGCTCGAGGACGGGAAGAAGAAATGAAGGGACAAAACTTCAGAATAGAAATAGGAACATAAACCACAGCAAATAAGAGAGAGCATTAACTGTGGATGACAATGATTTTAAGGGACGGGAGTAGGAACATCGAAATATAAGGGAAAGTATAAAACCTAACAACAACCCCGAAACTACAAACCGTGCATATCAATACGTATTGCAACGTAAAGGCACGGGAGAATTAAAAACATTATAATTCCAAGGAAAGGATAAAAGAGAATAAATTCTTCTGGTGATAGATGAAAAAGAAGAATGAAAGATATGAAAGTTAGAAATATAACAAGGGTTAGAATGGGATGGAGCATATTAGCGAATGTCTTAAAGTAGGAACTAAAGAGAAAGAATAGAAGATGTGGGAAGAAAGAAAGGGAAGGAGGTAAATTTATAGTGAAATATTCGACAAAGAAATCAAAACAGATTGCCGCGTTAAATCAAAGAAGATCCTGATCGCCGCAAAACTAAATCTTATTACATAAGATTTTCTTTAAAACCCTTAAATCCCGGAAATCGATCATAATCACGTCATCGGTTACAACAATTCTATATTTACTCATTTCACTCTTTTGTGATAGCTTCGCTCGTGCGTCTCACATAACCAAATCGTTTTATCTAAATCTTTCAATAATGATAAAATTTCATTATTACCTCATATTCGTCATGAAAACATTCCTATTGTTGTTTATGACAACCTCTACCAAATTTCGAGGACGAAATTTCTTTAACGGATGGGTACTGTAACGACCCGGAAATTTCCGACCAAATTTAAACTCTAATCTCTATATGGTTCCGACACGATAAGCAAAAACCCTAAAGTTGACCCGCACTTTTTCGATCATTCTATACTTATAAGATTAATATTTACATAAATTAAACCTTACCAACATGATAAGCAATCCAAATTGTTGAGATTTATGTTTCCGAAAAGAGTTTTACACAACGTTTGACCGTCTAGTTTGACCGATGATATCACGAACTATACAATATATGATAATTATACATTTGTGTATATATATGTATATATACATATTTAACATGATTAATGAATGTTTTAATATCTCATTTTGTATTAATAACAATAAGTTATAAGTATATTTTGAAACTACTAACTTAAATTTTCAAAACGATAACTATACGTAACGTTATTTGACATAAATACTTAAGACTTATAATGTTTATACATATATCGTATAAGTAATGTATTTAATCACTTTTAAAGACTTAAATACATAAAATCATATAAGTGTATTCACAAAAGATAGCTATATTTGAATCCTCATTCCATTTTTCACAAAATTTCTATACGTATATCTAGAGTATTTGTACTCGTATCATACCTAGCTTCTATACGTATTTACTATTGGTATATACACATCAAATCACCACCTAACCAGCCCTTGTTCATGCCTTATGTATAAGGTAATTACTTTTGAATGATTGTAAGACTAATTACAAAAATACAAACTAAAAATTTGTCCATGTCTACTACATAAACATTTTTTTAGGAGTATATATGTATCCTCATTTTGTTTCATTTTTACTTCCATTCTCTAGCTAAAAACACCCACACTCTCAAGAACATTAAACTCCATAAACATTCAGCAAAGTTCCATGAAGATCTAGCTTCAAAAACCTTACTTAAACACCATAAGAAAACCATACAAAAACACTTCAAGAAATCCTTCCAAGAACACAAACTTACTTCCAATCTTTCATCCACTTCCATCACCCTTTTGATTCTAGCTTCTTACTCCTCTTTTACAGCAACCTTGTCCAAGGAACTTGAGGTAGTATCTATGTTCATAACCTTATTCGATTCATATATATATAGCTATCTTATTTTGTGGTATAAAAGTTTAACAACAAGAACATAGTTTGAATGTTTTCAAACTTGTTTGCAAAATAAATAGATCCTTCTAACTTAACTTTTAAAATACTTCAAGACCTGTAATATAACTTAAATATATGCTAATTTAACAAGGTATAAATTGGTTTTTCAAAGAATATCTTAAAAACTGTTTTTACGACGTCGGAGTGCCACCGGGGACTGTTTTGGGTTGGATAATTAAAAACTATCTTAAACTTTGAGTTGGAGGTTTATGCTCTGGAAAAATGATTTTTACTATGAATATGATAACACATAAAAATTTCATGATTTAATTCAAAGTATAAGTATTTTTAGAAAAATAATCATTTAAGGTTGTTTAAATAAAGGAAAATGTTTAACTTCATAAGTTTCACTAAAGTTTCACCTATGCTGTGTGATTTTGAATACAAACCAAGGTATTTTCAGTTCATAGTCTTAAAGAGGGACTCGATCCAAGGAGATGGCAAGTTGAATCAACGAAAACGGATTTGTAACGAAGAAACTATGACCGAAACAAAATTGGTTATCCAAGACTTGTTTAACTTCGGGATTAATTGGGAAAAATTAAATAAAATCACATCTTTCTAAAATAACATGATATTTTATATATATGTACTCATAATTCAATTTTATATGGTTCAGGATCACCCGTAAACAATACGAGAAGATTAATCATAAGATCCCATGATTGTACGCAACACGTCATTTGACAACACCGGTACTTTATGTACGCAACACGTCATTTGACAACACCGGTACCGTGGGTCAAGATTAATCTCGACCAATACATATACGATGAGGGTTTTATTTATTTCATTGGGGGTTTATTAAACATCTAAATATGAACCATTAAAATTGAATTACTAACAACGAACTGCTAACTACGGACTAAGGAATTATTCAAAGTATTAAAAGTATAACAAGTATATATATGTGACGTTTGTTTAAAAAAGAAAAGGTATTGATATATTATATATGGATAGGTTCGTGATATCAACCGGAGACCAAGTCAAATTATATATATATCTTCAAGACGAAAGTGAGTATATAGTCCCACTTTTAAACTCTAAATATTTCGGGATGAGAATGCATGTATTTTATGTTTTACATTATGGACACAAGTAACTGAAAAATATATTCTACGTTGAGTTGTACCACTGGCATACTTCCCTGTAGCTTGGTAACTAATATTTACAGCGGTATTGTAAACGCGAATCCTGTTGATAGATCTATCGGGCCTGACAACCCCAACCGGACTGGACGACCAGTATTCAACGGTTGCACAGTACTTCGTTTCGTGACTACACTTGGTACAGTGTAGTAAGATTTCATATTAAAGGGAATATGCGACGTGATTAATTGTTAAGTATGGTTACCAAGTGCTCAACCACTTAGAATATTTTTATTAAAATATTTATATATGAAATCTTGTGGTCCATCGTTATATCGCTGCTAGCATCAAACCTATATATCTCACCAACTTTATGTTGACGTTTTAAAGCATGTTATTCTCAGGTATGAATTAAGACTTCCGCTGTGCGTTAGCTCATATTAAGGATACTAGTTGGGACCATTTAAGCCATGATACAAGAACGTTGCATTCAAGTCATTGAAGATCATTAAAGACATTTATTAAGTAAATGACAGTTTAGGTCATTTGGATATCGAGAAATGTTTGACGAGTTTATTAATTTTTTTATGTAAAGATAGATTGCCTTTTAAGAATAAATGCAACGTTTGTAAAATGTATCATATAGAGGTCAAGTACCTCGCGATGTTATCAACTGTTGTAATTCGTTTGTAATCAATATGGACATCGTCCGGATGATTAGTTTCGGATCCTTTCATCTGTCCTTCCTGCTCAAGGCATCGGCTACCACATTTGCCTTCCCCGGGTGGTAACGAATCTCAAAGTCATAATCATTCAACAATTCAATCCACCTACGCTGCCTCTTTTATTTGAGATTCGTTACCACCCGGGGAAGGCAAATGTGGTAGCCGACGCCTTGAGCAGAAAGGACAGAGAACCCATTCGAGTAAAATCTATGAATATAATGATTCACACTAACCTTACTACTCAAATAGAGGAAGCACAACAAGGAGTTTTAAAAGAGGGAAATTTAAAGGATGAAATACCCAAAGGATCGGAGAAGCATCTTAATATTCGGGAAGACGGAACCCGGTATAGGGCTGAAAGAATTTGGGTACCAAAATTTGGAGATATGAGAGAAATGGTACTTAGAGAAGCTCATAAAACCAGATACTCAATACATCCTGGAACGGGAAAGATGTACAAGGATCTTAAGAAACATTTTTGGTGGCCAGGTATGAAAGCCGATATTGCTAAATATGTAGGAGAATGTTTGACGTGTTCTAAGGTCAAAGCTGAACATCAGAAACCATCAGGTCTACTACAACAACCTGAAATCCTGGAATGGAAATGGGAAAACATTGCCATGGATTTCATCACTAAATTGCCAAGGACTGCAAGTGGTTTTGATACTATTTGGGTAATAGTTGATCGTCTCACCAAATCAGCACACTTCCTGCCAATAAGAAAAGATGACAAGATGGAGAAGTTAGCACGACTGTATTTGAAGGAAGTTGTCTCCAGACATGGAATAACCGTCTCTATTATCTCTGATAGGGATGGTAGATTTGTTTCAAGGTTCTGGCAGACATTGCAACAAGCATTGGGGACTCGTCTAGACATGAGTACTGCCTATCATCCACAAACTGATGGGCAGAGTGAAAGGAAGATACAAACGCTTGAAGACATGCTACGAGCATGTGTTATTGATTTCGGAAACAGTTGGGATCGACACCTACCGTTAGCAGAATTTTCCTACAACAACAGTTATCATTCTAGTATTGAGATGGCGCCGTTTGAGGCACTTTATGGTAGAAAGTGCAGGTCTCCGATTTGTTGGAATGAAGTGGGGGATAGACAGATTACGGGTCCGGAGATAATACAAGATACTACCGAGAAAATCATCCAAATTCAACGACGATTGAAAACCGCCCAAAGTCGACAAAAGAGCTACGCTGACATTAAAAGAAAAGATATAGAATTTGAAATTGGAGAGATGGTCATGCTTAAAGTTGCACCTTGGAAAGGCGTTGTTCGATTTGGTAAATGAGGGAAATTAAATCCAAGGTATATTGGACCATTCAAGATTATTGATCGTGTCGGACCAGTAGCTTACCGACTTGAGTTACCTCAACAACTCGCGGCTGTACATAACACTTTCCACGTCTCGAATTTGAAGAAATGTTTTGCTAAAGAAGATCTCACTATTCCGTTAGATGAAATCCAAATCAACGAAAAACTTCAATTCATCGAAGAACCCGTCGAAATAATGGATCGTGAGGTTAAAAGACTTAAGCAAAACAAGATACCAATTGTTAAGGTTCGATGGAATGCTCGTAGAGGACCCGAGTTCACCGGGGAGCGTGAAGATCAGATGAAGAAGAAATACCTCATCTATTTCCAGAAGATTCGTCAACACCTTCAATAGCTTAAAATTTCGGGACGAAATTTATTTAACGGGTAGGTACTGTAGTGACCCGAACTTTTCCATGTTTATATATATTAATTGAGATTGATATTTACATGATTAAATGTTTCCAACATGTTAAGCAATCAAACTTGTTAAGACTTGATTAATTGAAATATGTTTCATATAGACAATTGACCACCCAAGTTGACCGGCGATTCACGAACGTTAAAACTTGTAAAAATGACATGACGATATATATATGGATATACATATGGTTAACATGAGATTATGATAAGTAAGTATCACCATAAGTATATTAACAATGAGTTATATACATATAAACAAGACTACTAACTTAAGGATTTCGAAACGAGACATATATGTAACGATTATCGTTGTAACGACATTTAAATGTATATATATCATATTAAGATATATTAATATATCATAATATCATGATAATATAATACTTTAACATCTCATTAGATATAATAAACAATGGGTTAACAACATTAATTGAGATCGTTAACTTAAAGGTTTCAAAACAACACTTACATGTAACGACTAACGATGACTTAACGACTCAGTTAAAATGTATATACATGTAGTGTATTTAGATGTATTAAAATACTTTTGGAAGACTTCAAGACATATATCAAAACACTCATACTTAACGAAAATGGTTACAGTTACTTTCCCATTCTTTTCTTTCATCAAGAATTCTAGTCGTATTCTTACCCGTATTATACACAGCTTCAAAACGTACTTACTATGGGTATATACCAATAGGAACTAGCATGAGATTCCACTCTTGATTATGTCATGTATGACTAATCAATTTTAACTTCTACCATGAGCTAGTCAACTAACTAGAACTCCTTTTAACCCCACTCACCACTCACCAATTACCACTCATCATTCACTCCATTTCACTTCCAATTCTCTTTCTAATTCTCTCTCAACACACACACACTATTATGAACGTATTTTTCCAGTAGTTAATCATCATCTTCATCAAAAATCACTTCAAGAATCAAGCTATAATCATCATAGGAAGAACACTTCAAGAACACTTCAAAAATCCCTTCAAGTTTACTAATTTACTTCCAAGCTTTCTAATCCATTCCAAGTAATCATCTAAGATCAAGAAACCTTTGTTATATACAGTAGGTTATCTTTCTTATTCAAGGTAATATTCATATTCAAACTTTGATTCAATTTCTATAACTATAAACTATCTTAATTCGAGTAAAAATCTTACTTGAACTTGTTTTTGTGTCATGATCCTACTTCAAGAACTTTCAAGCCATCCAAGATCCTTTGAAGCTAGATCATTTCTTGTCACTTCCAGTAGGTTTACCTACTAAACTTGAGATAGTAATGATGTTCATAACATCATTCGATTCATATATATAAAACTATCTTATTCGAAGGTTTAAACTCGTAATCACTAGAACATAGTTTAGTTAATTCTAAACTTGTTCGCAAACAAAAGTTATTCCTTCTAACTTGACTTTTAAAATTAACTAAACACATGTTCTATATCTATATGATATGCTAACTTAATGATTTAAAACCTGGAAACACGAAAAACACCGTAAAACCGGATTTACGCCGTCGTAGTAACACCGCGGGCTGTTTTGGGTTAGTTAATTAAAAACTATGATAAACTTTGATTTAAAAGTTGTTATTCTGAGAAAATGATTTTTATTATGAACATGAAACTATATCCAAAAATTATGGTTAAACTCAAAGTGAAAGTATGTTTTCTAAAATGGTCATCTAGACGTCGTTCTTTCGACTGAAATGACTACCTTTACAAAAACGACTTGTAACTTATTTTTCCGACTATAAACCTATACTTTTTATGTTTAGATTCATAAAATAGAGTTCAATATGAAACCATAGCAATTTGATTCACTCAAAACGGATTTAAAATGAAGAAGTTATGGGTAAAACAAGATTGGATAATTTTTCTCATTTTAGCTACGTGAAAATTGGTAACAAATCTATTCCAACCATAACTTAATCAACTTGTATTGTATATTATGTAATCTTGAGATACCATAGACACGTATACAATGTTTCGACTTATCATGTCAACACATCTATATATATTTCGGAACAACCATAGACACTCTATATGTGAATGTTGGAGTTAGCTATACAGGGTTGAGGTTGATTCCAAAATATATATAGTTTGAGTTGTGATCAATACTGAGATACGTATACACTGGGTCGTGGATTGATTCAAGATAATATTTATCGATTTATTTCTGTACATCTAACTGTGGACAACTAGTTGTAGGTTACTAACGAGGACAGCTGACTTAATAAACTTAAAACATCAAAATATATTAAAAGTGTTGTAAATATATTTTGAACATACTTTAATATATATGTATATATTGTTATAGGTTCGTGAATCAACAGTGGTCAAGTCTTACTTCTCGACGAAGTAAAAAAATCTGTGAAAGTGAGTTATAGTCCCACTTTTAAAATCTAATATTTTTGGGATGAGAATACATGCAGGTTTTATAAATGATTTACAAAGTAGACACAAGTACGTGAAACTACATTCTATGGTTGAATTATCGAAATCGAATATGCCCCTTTTTATTAAGTCTGGTAATCTAAGAATTAGGGAACAGACACCCTAATTGACGCGAATCCTAAAGATAGATCTATTGGGCCTAACAAACCCCATCCAAAGTACCGGATGCTTTAGTACTTCGAAATTTATATCATATCCGAAGGGTGTCCCGGAATGATGGGGATATTCTTATATATGCATCTTGTTAATGTCGGTTACCAGGTGTTCACCATATGAATGATTTTTATCTCTATGTATGGGATGTGTATTGAAATATGAAATCTTGTGGTCTATTGTTACGATTTGATATATATAGGTTAAACCTATAACTCACCAACATTTTTGTTGACGTTTAAAGCATGTTTATTCTCAGGTGAATATTAAGAGCTTCCGCTGTCGCATACTTAAATAAGGACGAGATTTGGAGTCCATGCTTGTATGATATTGTGTAAAAACTGCATTCAAGAAACTTATTTTGTTGTAACATATTTGTATTGTAAACCATTATGTAATGGTCGTGTGTAAACAGGATATTTTAGATTATCATTATTTGATAATCTACGTAAAGCTTTTTAAACCTTTATTGATGAAATAAAGGTTATGGTTTGTTTTAAAATGAATGCAGTCTTTGAAAAACGTCTCATATAGAGGTCAAAACCTCGCAACGAAATCAATTAATATGGAACGTTTTTAATCAATAAGAACGGGACATTTCAGTTGGTATCAGAGCGTTGGTCTTAGAGAACCAGAATTTTACATTAGTGTGTCTTATCGAGTTTGTTAGGATGCATTAGTGAGTCTGGACTTCGACCGTGGTTACTTGAAAAATGATTGCTTAACAAATGTTGTTGGAAACTATATATTTTTAACATGTGAATATTATATGATATATTAATCTCTTAACGCGTTTGATATTATGTGATAGATGTCTACCTCTAGAACAAGTCCCATTGACTCACCTAATAATAATGAAGAGTCAAATGTAAATTAGAATGATTCGTGGACTGATTCACAAGTTCCCGAAGAGGAACCGGAAGAAGAGTCGGAACCAGAAGAAGAATCGGAACCGGAAGAAGAATCGGAACCGGATGAAGAAATAAAACCGGTGGGGGAAATAATAAAACGGTTAAGTAAAAGAAAATCCTCAACCAACCGACCAAGGTTAATTATGGTCAATGGTGTTTCCGCTAAGGAAGCAAAATATTGGGAGGATTACCAATTCTCCGATGAATCGGATTCTGACGAGAATTCCGATGATGTTATAGAAATTATCCCAACACAATTTAATAAGGCAAAAGAGAACAATAAGGGAAAGGGCATAAAAATAGAGAAATTTGATTCCAAACACGATGAACTTTATATGTATCGTCAACACCCGTATTTTTTAAGTTGTGACAATAACCCGGGAACCTCTAAACCACCAGGTTTTTCTAAACCAATGTGAAAAACGACGGCTCGTATTAGGGGAACATCATATATCCCTATAAACTTGGCAAAACAAACCAAAACCGAAGAAGAAGAAGAAACGAGCGAGTCAGAATAAGATAGTTGTATTCGTGTGGTGTAATATAAGTAATATAGTGTGCTTATGCTTTATGATATATGTAAAAATTGCTTGTATTAATAAGTATTTTTTTTATGAATCTAACTCTTGTCTATTTTACAGTATAAAAACACAAAATGGATAGACAACCCAATATTTTAAGAGACCTACCCGGAGACATGATTGATGAAATCTTGTCTAGAGTCGGTCAGAATTCTTCGGCACAACTATTTAAGGCGAGATCAGTTTGTAAGACATTCGAAGAACGTTCCAAGAATGCCTTGGTTTATAAAAGGCTTTCGTTAGAAAGATGGGGGATATCACATTGGGAAATCCATAAGTTACGATGTGTTTACTTTGACGCATATATTGCGGGGAACCCAAATGCTATTTTACGCAATGGGTTAAGAAATTATTTTTGTTGAGATTTAACAAGTTTGAAACTCTTAAAACCATTTAAGAATCATTATAAAACGGAAGCGTGAAATTACCAATTTTACTTGTTATCATTAAACCAATTAAAACTAAATCCCATCTTGGATCAAGTTGTGAAATAATGCTTACTAATTAACAAGAAAGGAAGAATTTTATACCTCCTCTAAGATTGTAGAGGGCTGAATTTTGGACAGCAAAAAGTAGAAGAAGGTGATGCAAAATGAGCTTCTAACTTGAAGCCTCAAGTGTGTAAAACCCAATCCTTTGATGCACCAACACCACCCTTTAAGTTAGTTAAGATTTAGACACTTAACTAACTAATTAACCAAGCTCAAAACCCTTTTATTTGCACTTGAAAAACTGGACAGCAGCAACTAGAAAGATGATGAGAATGCAAGCTTCAAAAGCATGAAACCTCAAGGAGAAATACCCCAAACTTATCACCTTGAAGTTTAGTTAGGATTTTATTACACTATGTATTTAGCTTTTTATTAAACACAAAACTGCCTCTTATTACCTCAAAGAACACGGCAGTTTCAGCAGCAAAATGGCTGAATTTTTAGTGTATTACATGAACTTTTAAATGCATGTGCTCCTTTTTTTTGGTCAAGCATCAATAACAAGGACTTGTGGCATATATTGGAAGTTACATCAAGTATGGGAAGACTCCCTTGGTCTCCACAAAAACGTGCTATATGGATGTATTATATCAAGATTCATATTTTTATAAAACTTGTTAAAATTAGTCTTGTAAAGATATAAAACTTGATATATATAAAACCATGCATTTAAGTTACTTACATTTTATAAACCAATTTATAAAATATAACATAACATAATTATTTAAACCTATAAATAATTAAATATAAATTATCCAAATAATTTATCTCAAGTGATAATATTTTAGAAAACCGATTTTCTAAAGTTCAAGTGTCGCGTATTTATTTAACCATCCAATCGTTGAGATTAAATAAATATAAGGTGTCGGTAAGCTTGTTATTGGGTATGACCCGACTTGGATCATAACACATTAGCCACATTAATTTAATATGTCTCTCGGGCATACGAAATACCTTCAATCTCCCACTTGCACGAGAAACATAAGAAATTAATGCAAGTGATGGATACCACCTAACGACCGTCCATCACCCCCAATATGTTATGACTTTGTGCCATTCAACAACATCATCCCTTACGAGTTCCCATCTCGAATATGAATAGGTGAATCTTTTCATTACATCCTTTCATCCTAGATGTCATGTTAAATCCAAGAGACACAGAGCGATCACTCTCTTTTAGATTTAACTTTATCAGGCCTTAGACATCTGACTCTCAACGAATAAGAGGGACAAATTCCATCTTGACTACATACGTCCTAAATATGTACCTTGCATTATGCCTGAGCTCTTCCTTGTGAACTACCATATTTCAGAATAGCGAAGGAAAGAATCAAGGTACAATACTTGGTAAATATCCGAACCCAATATGTATCTCAGGTCAGAGGATACAATGATATTCGCCTTTACTCAAGATTACATGTGATCAACCACAAAGGCTCCATTTAGTAAGTCTTGAGGGCGGGTCTTCCAATATTTGTATCCCACAAATATCTATGAACCTTGGTTGCAACCTTGCACCACATTCATCCCGTGAATGTATACCAATCCGAGTTCATAATAGTCTAAACCTCACATTTGCTCCCACAAATGTGATCGACTACGGAATTTAGAATAATTACTTATTCATGGATAAAATATGCAAAATAGGAACATAACTCAAAATAAATTAATACCATAATTATATTAATGAGTTTGAACAATTTCGTTCCGTTACATACTTAAAACAGATCATGACCAATCACTAGAATATCGAAGCCCTAATGCACAAACATGTCCTGCATGTTTTGATCCATGTAAGAGCTTCGTGAGAGGATCCGCTATATTAAGATCTGTGTGAACTTTGCGAATACATATCTTTCCCTTTTCAACTTCATCCCTTATGTAGTTGAATCTCCGCTCAATGTGACGGGTCTTTTGGTGAGCACGAGGTTCCTTGATTTGAGCAATCGCACCCTCGTTGTCACAAAAGATCTCAAGAGGGTCCTGAATGGAAGGGACTACTCCTAAGTCGTCGATGAATTTCTTCATCCATGCAGCTTCCTGAGCTGCCAATGATGCGGCGATGTACTCAGACTCTGTAGTGGATAAAGCAACAACATCTTGTTTTGAACTCTTCCAAGAGACTGCACCTCCATTTAACGTGAAGACATAACCGGATTGTGATCGAGAATCATCTCGATTAGTTTGGAAACTCGCGTCCACGTAACCTTTTACAGCGAGTTCCTCCTCACCAGACCCATATATTAGAAACATATCCTTAGTCCTCCTAAGGTATTTCAATATACTTCTGACAGAAATCCAATGACTGTTTCCTGGGTTATTCTGGTATCTGCTTGTCAGGCTAAGAGCGCATGACACATCCGGTCTAGTACATATCATTGCATACATGATTGACCCAATGGCAGACGCATATGGGACTTTCTTCATTCTCTCTTGTTCATCTTTCGTGGTGGGGCACTGAGATGAACTAAGGAGTGTTCCTCTTTGAATAGGTACCAAACCTTTCTTAGAGTTCTCCATCTTGAACCTTTTCAAGATCTTTTCAATGTATGCACTTTGATTCAAACCTATCAGTTTCTTGGATCTATCCCTGTAGATCCCAATCCCCAAAACGTATTGTGCTTCTCCAAGATCCTTAATGTAGAAGCATTTACTTAGCCAAGTTTTAACTCTTTGCATTTCCGGAATATCATTTCCAAATAACAATATATCATCCACATATAGTACAAGGAACATGATAGTGCTCCCACTAGCTTTCTTATATACACAAGCTTCATCACCATTTTTAATGAAGCTAAATTTCACGGCTTCCTCATTAAAACGATGATTCCACATTCTAGATGCTTGTTTCAATCCGTAGATTGACTTCTTTAATTTGCATACCCTTTTAGGACACTTCAGATCAACAAAACCTTCAGGCTGAACCATATAGACATCTTCCTCAAGATGTCCATTTAGGAAAGCGGTCTTGACATCCATTTGCCATATTTCATAATCATAATGAGCAGCAATGGCAAGTAATATCCTAATACACTTTAGCATTGCCACAAGCGAAAAAGTTTCATCATAGTCAACCCCTTGAGTTTGAGTGAAACCTTTTGCTACAAGTCTAGCTTTATATGTATCCAAGTTTCCATGTATGTCGGTTTTCATTTTGAAAAGCCATTTACAATCAACTAGCCTTGAGCCAGTAGGTTGTTCAACAAGTTCCCAAACTTGGTTGTCATACATGGATTGCATCTCAGCGTTCATGGCTTCCTGCCATTTATCCTTATCAATCCTTGATAAAGCATCATGGTAGTTTGTTGGCTCATCCAAATCAACCACATAGCAACCATCCATGAGAAACCCATATCTCTCAGGAGGATTACTAATCCTACCAGATCTGCGAACGTCTTGTGTATTTTGATCATCCATTTGATCACTCTCAACATTTTCATGTTGAGTGCTAGTGTCAGCCAATTTTGTATCATCTACTTGATCTTGAACCTCCTCAAGATCTATCTTCCTTTCACTATTTCCTTCCATTAGGAACTTAGTTTCAAGGAATTCCGCCTTCCGAGCAACAAATACATTCTGCTCGGATGGATCATAGAAATAATATCCCATATCATCCTTGGGATATCCTATGAAGATACACTTCGTGGATCGAGCATTCAACTTATTAGGGACGTAACGCTTAGGGTAAGCTTCACATCCCCATACCTTTAAGTATGATAGAGATGGAGGTTTTCCAAACCACATCTCATGAGGTGTTCGTTCCACTTTCTTGGTTGGGGCCATATTTAAAATACGATCCGCGGAGCAAAGACAATAACCCCAAAATGATAGAGGTAACGAGCTTCTAGCCATCATAGATCGAACCATATCCATTAGGGTTCGGTTCCTCCTTTCGGAAACTCCATTCAGTTGGGGTGTTCCAGGAGGAGTGAGTTGCGAGATAATCCCACAACTTCTAAGATGATCTTGGAAAGCATCGCTTAGGTATTCACCTCCTCTATCGGTACGAAGTACCTTGATTGTCTTATTGAGTTGATTTTGTACTTCATTTTGATACTCTTTGAATGCTTCAAAAGTTTCGTCCTTATGTTTTAACAAGTAGACATATCCGAAACGGCTGAAGTCATCAATGAAAGTAACGAAGTATCTTTCACCATTCCTAGTTATGGGCTTAAAGGGTCCACATACATCTGAATGTATTAATCCCAATAAGCCCTTAGCCCTTTCATAGGTCCCTTTGAAAGGTGCTTTAGTCATTTTGCCTTGTAAACAAGATTCACATACATCAAACGAGTCTAGTTCATTTGATTTCAAAAGTCCATTCTTTTGAAGTGTATGCATTCGGTTCTTGTTTATGTGACCAAGGCGACAATGCCATAAGTAGGAATCACTCAAATCCCTTTTGAGTTTCTTGGTGCTAGTATGGTATATTGAGCTACTAGATGATGTGTCATCATGAACCAATTCATAAATTCCATTTGAAGGTGAAGCCTTAAAATAGAATACATTATCTAAATAAACGTGGATATCATCATTAACAAAATTAAGATAAAAACCACATTGTTTTAAACGGGAAACTGAAATAATGTTTCGACATAAATCCGGTGCATACAAAACATTGTTCAAAATAAGTTCCAAACCACTTGGAAGCTTTAATACAAAGTCTCCTTGAGCCTTCACTTGCACTTTGGCTCCATTACCCATAAAGAGACTTGATGTTCCCGCTTGCTTGCTACTTCTTTTGAACCCCTGCAAAGAATTGCAAATGTGAGTTCCACATCCAGTGTCTAATACCCATGTATTAGAAGAAGTAATACTAAGCTCTATATTTACCATATATATATTACCTGAGGTTTGCCCCGCATCCCTCTTTTCCTTCAACTCCTTAAGGTAGACCGGGCAGTTGCGTTTCCAGTGACCTATTTCACCGCAACCGAAGCACGGGTCTTCCTTGGGGTTTGCTTGTCCGGCAACCTTTTGCTTCTTGTTCTTGTTTTTGGTTGGGGTAACCATCCTCCCCTTTCCCTTGCCTTGATGGGCGGGTCCTTTCCTCTTAGCCGCCTTTGGCTTAGAGGTGTTATTACCTTTGGACCCACTATCATTGACCATTAGCACGGGTAAAGCCCTCTTACCCATGCTAGTTTCCGCCGTTCTAAGCATGCCATGAAGTTCGCCAATGGTCTTATCCATCCCATTCATATTGTAATTAATTACAAATTGGTCAAACTTCTTTGACAAGGAGTTTAGGGTAAGATCCGTGGCAAGCTCATTAGATATGTTTAGATTAAGACGGTTTGCTCGATCAATGAGGCTTTTCATCTTAAGGACATAAGATGAAACGGATTGGGAGTCGTCCATACGACATGCATGAAGCGCTCGGACCATTTCAAAGCGCTCGACACGAGCTTGTTGAAGGAACATCTCCTTCAATTGCGTGATCATGTCGTATGCAGTATGATGCTCGAAATCCTTTTGGAGTTCGGGTATCATAGTCCCAAGCATTAGGCAAGCGACTTGCAGTGAATCGGCGCAATACTTATCCCAATAAGCCATGCCTTCCGTATCATCCTCATCGGGTTGATCGGGAATGGGGTCTTCCAACACATACGCCTTATCCTCAAGTTTGAGTACAATCCTAAGATTGCGGAACCAATCCATAAAGTTCGTATGGTTGAGTTTGTCTTTCTCGAGGAGAGACCTTAACGATAGGTTATTCAATTTAATAGGTGCGTTTTGTATGTTGTTGTTATTGGCGGCCATCTACAAAATTTAACAAAGTTTATTTAAGTATCGATTTTAAATTTAACAATCAATACCCTTTAAATCCAATTGATATATATATTAAATTTTAGAATGCAACGGTAAACCAAATTTCGGTTAGGTGACCTTTATCCCGTCATTTGATTTAGCTAGGTAGTCATTATATGACAATTGCAATCCTTTTGCAACTTCTAAATTATGGGATCATGCAATCCTTTTGCATGGCATATTTATCCCATCAACGCCTATTTGTTCCTCATGCTTCGTTGACCCTAAGTTCATGATTCCCAAATCAAGTCGTCCTAATTATGTAAACATGTAAAATTAACATACAAGTGGTTAGGTGACCTTTATCCCACAAGCATGCGAATTTTACCTTAACCATATTAGTTAGCTCATAACGGTTAGGTGACCTTTATCCCATTTATGAGTTCCCTACTATGTTTAAGTGTCCTACAAAAGGATGGCGTTAAACTTGTTTACCTTGTCGATTAAGGGATGTTAAGTTTTCGTTAATTCTAGTTTAAGAAAACATTTATGCCATACACCAACATGCATTTAGTGTATGGTTCATTTGAAATCCATTTTCAAGTCTTGTAATTTGCCAATTACTTGATATAAACCATTTTATATATATGTGATCCTTTTCTTGTTCTTAATAACCATTTATTAAGGTCTTTAGTTGCTTTTAATTTAACCAATTAAATTGTCGTCTTGCATGTTATTAATACGTCTAATTTAACTAATTAAATTGTCGTTTTGCTTGTTGTTATCTTGTGATTAATTGTATCAACCAAACATACAATACAATAAACAAACAAACAACCACACATGCAAAACAAGTATGTTCACAATCTAGCCATTTTGGTGGACATTTGTTTAGCCGAAAACAAATGTCACCGGGTTAAGGGGTAGTAATACAAAGTAGGAGATTTCAAATCTCCCACTTAACCTTGCATCCATATGTTCCTTGTGTTCTTCAAGTCTTCATCATCTTGTATCTTCATTTTACAAAATATGTATCCTAATACATTTTTATCTAGAAAATGAAAATACAACCTATTCTATTTTACATACCAAATGTAAAACAAATTACATAGCCAAAATAAATATTACATCAAATTGAATGAATTAATATTACATACCAAATGAATATTACAAATTAACCAAACATACAACCATAACATGCATTCAACACAAGGTCAAGGCTATGATTGTGAACATGAACATGCAACCAAATATGACCAAATGAAAGAGCCCAAAACCCACTTTTGGAAACCAAACAATTCGGCCTAACACATAAACCCACCCAAACCCATTGATTTTTGCAATCTACATTCATGCATGTTCATAGATTGCAAATATAGTGGGTTTAAAACAACATTACGAAGCATATTTCAACAACCTCGGCTCTAGATACCATTGTTGAGATTTAACAAGTTTGAAACTCTTAAAACCATTTAAGAATCATTATAAAACGGAAGCGTGAAATTACCAATTTTACTTGTTATCATTAAACCAATTAAAACTAAATCCCATCTTGGATCAAGTTGTGAAATAATGCTTACTAATTAACAAGAAAGGAAGAATTTTATACCTCCTCTAAGATTGTAGAGGGCTGAATTTTGGACAGCAAAAAGTAGAAGAAGGTGATGCAAAATGAGCTTCTAACTTGAAGCCTCAAGTGTATAAAACCCAATCCTTTGATGCACCAACACCACCCTTTAAGTTAGTTAAGATTTAGACACTTAACTAACTAATTAACCAAGCTCAAAACCCTTTTATTTGCACTTGAAAAACTGGACAGCAGCAACTAGAAAGATGATGAGAATGCAAGCTTCAAAAGCATGAAACCTCAAGGAGAAATACCCCAAACTTATCACCAACACCTTGAAGTTTAGTTAGGATTTTATTACACTATGTATTTAGCTTTTTATTAAACACAAAACTGCCTCTTATTACCTCAAAGAACACGGCAGTTTCAGTAGCAAAATGGCTGAATTTTTAGTGTATTACTTGAACTTTTAAATGCATGTGCTCCTTTTTTTTGGTCAAGCATCAATAACAAGGACTTGTGGCATATATTGGAAGTTACATCAAGTATGGGAAGACTCCCTTGGTCTCCACAAAAACGTGCTATATGGATGTATTATATCAAGATTCATATTTTTATAAAACTTGTTAAAATTAGTCTTGTAAAGATATAAAACTTGATATATATAAAACCATGCATTTAAGTTACTTACATTTTATAAACCAATTTATAAAATATAACATAACATAATTATTTAAACCTATAAATAATTAAATATAAATTATCCAAATAATTTATCTCAAGTGATAATATTTTAGAAAACCGATTTTCTAAAGTTCAAGTGTCGCGTATTTATTTAACCATCCAATCGTTGAGATTAAATAAATATAAGGTGTCGGTAAGCTTGTTATTGGGTATGACCCGACTTGGATCATAACACATTAGCCACATTAATTTAATATGTCTCTCGGGCATACGAAATACCTTCAATTTTGACTCAATATATCCGAATATTGGACTTCGTGATTTAGAAAAAGCGGCTAACATGCAACATAAAGAAGCATGTTATGCTTACGGATTAGTAATGTTCGCTTCTCACCAAAGTGAGAACAAGAACATCGAGCTACAACTATTAAACAAAACGTTCCCACAAGTGACGGAGTCGGTAATTGGGGTAAGAAATGAGGTTTTTAGATTGTTACGGGACTGTTGGACATTACGTAACCCTCGTCCCTTTGACGACGTTACAACACACTGTCTTATCAACGACCATAACGGTTATGTTCCACAAGACCAAGGATGGGAAGTAATCCTAGTAAAACCAGAATGCATGACTTGTTTCTGGATGTATGAATTACGTGTCTTTATTGCCTTTGCTGAACGACTTGTGTACTAGCTAGAATTATCTTCACAACCATCTTGTATCAAATTTATTGTGTGCTATATTTCATGCTATATGTAAAATAAGCGGTATTGTAAGTTTGTAAAATATTGTGTAAAAGTTTGAACGCGAAATATTATTATAATCAGTTTTTCATATAGAATTGTAGTAGTTGAATTGTATATTAGCTACTAAGTATGAACTTAACGGTTAGGTACTACCCGAATTTAAACTTATAAAACGCTAATATGAAGAAAAAGCTTTTATAAATGAGTTCATATTATGCTACGAAATACTATTAACTACTCTTAATATTCTGTATGATTAACTTGTTCCATTTGACTATTTTGAAGGAAATGGCACTGACTACTCGACACACCGTGAATATGAATGAAGAGGAATTCCGTACTTTTCTAGCTTCAAACATAGCCGCAGTACAGGCTGCGCTACATACCAACAATAAACTTGGATCTAGCAGTACAGGAAATCGTGTAGGATGCACCTACAAAGAATTCACTGCCTGCAAACCTTTGGAATTTGATGGAACCGAAGGACCGATCGGATTGAAACGGTGGACCGAGAAGGTCGAATCGGTGTTTGCCATAAGTAAGTGTACTGAAGAGGACAAAGTAAAGTACGCTACGCATACCTTCACAGGTTCTGCGTTAACATGGTGGAATACCTATCTAGAGAAAGTGGGACAAGACAATGCGTACGCACTACCGTGGTCAGTATTCAAGCACTTGATGAACGAGAAGTACCGTCCCAGAACCGAGGTCAATAAGCTCAAGACAGAACTTAGAGGGTTACGAACCCAAGGATTTGATATTACCACGTATGAAAGACGATTCACAAAATTGTGCCTATTGTGTCCGGGAGCATTCGAAGATGAGGAAGAGAAGATCGACGCGTTTATGAAAGGATTACCGGAAAGAATCCAAGAAGATATAAGTTCACACGAGCCCGCCTCCATACAACAGGCATGTAGAATGGCTCACAAACTAGTGAACCAGATTGAAGAAAGAATTAAAGAACAGACTGCTGAAGAGGCCAATGTGAAGCAAGTCAAAAGAAAGTGGGAGGAAAACGGTGATAAGAATCACCAATACAACAACAACAGCAATTACAACAATAATCGCAACAATTATCCCAACAATCGCAACATCAATCGCAACTACAACAAACGGCCCAACAACAACAACAACAACAACAACAACAACAACAACAACAACAACAACAACAGCAACTACAACAATCATCCCAACAACAATAATAACCGCAACAAAAACAACAATCAGAAGCAGCTATGCCAAAGATGTGAAAAGTATCACTCGGGGTTCTGCACCAAATTTTGCAACAAGTGTAAAAGAAATGGTCATAGCACGGCGAAGTGTGAGGTCTACGGACCAGGGGTTAATAGAACGAAAGGAACAAATGGTGTCAGAACGAGTAATGGCGGAGGAAGTAGTGTCGTAGCAAGTTATGCCAATGTAGTTTGTTATAAATATGGAAAACCGGGCCACATTATTAGAAATTGCCCGAACCAGGAGAATACGAATGGACAAGGCCGCGGAAGAGTTTTCAATATTAATGCGGCAGAGGCACAGGAAGACCCGGAGCTTGTTACGGGTACGTTTCTTATTGACAATAAATCTGCTTACGTTTTATTTGATTCGGGTGCGGATAGAAGCTATATGAGTAGAGATTTTTGTGCTAAATTAAGTTGTCCATTGACGCCTTTGGATAGTAAATTTTTACTCGAATTAGCAAATGGTAAATTAATTTCAGCAGATAATATATGTCGAAATCGAGAAATTAAACTGGTTAGCGAAACATTTAAGATTGATTTGATACCTGTAGAGTTAGGGAGTTTTGATGTGATAATCGGTATGGACTGGTTGAAAGAGTGAAAGCAGAGATCGTTTGTTACAAAAATGCAATTCGCATTATACGAGAAAAAGGAAAACCCTTAATGGTGTACGGAGAAAAGGGCAACACGAAGCTACATCTTATTAGTAATTTGAAGGCACAAAAACTAATAAGAAAAGGTTGCTATGCTGTTCTAGCACACGTTGAAAAAGTACAAACTGAAGAAAAGAGCATCAATGATGTTCCCATTGCAAAAGAATTTCCCGATGTATTCCTGAAAGAATTACCGGGATTACCCCCACATCGATCCATTGAATTTCAAATAGATCTTGTACCAGGAGCTGCACCAATAGCTCGTGCTCCTTACAGACTCGCACCCAGTGAGATGAAAGAACTGCAAAGCCAATTACAAGAACTTTTAGAGCGTGGTTTCATTCGACCAAGCACATCACCGTGGGGAGCTCCTGTTTTGTTTGTCAAGAAGAAAGATGGTACATTCAGGTTGTGTATCGACTACCGAGAGTTGAACAAACTTACCATCAAGAACCGCTACCCACTACCGAGAATCGACTACTTATTTGATCAACTACAAGGCTCGTCTGTTTATTCAAAGATTGACTTACGTTCCGGGTATCATCAAATGCGGGTGAAAGAAGATGATATTCCAAAAACTGCTTTCAGAACACGTTACGTTCATTACGAGTTTATGGTTATGCCGTTTGGTTTAACTAATGCACCAGTTGTGTTCATGGACCTTATGAACCGAGTGTGTGGACCATACCTTGACAAGTTTGTCATTGTTTTCATTGATGACATACTTATTTACTCAAAGAATGACCAAGAACACGGTGAACATTTGAGAAAGGTGTTTTAAGTATTGAGGAAGGAAGAATTGTACGCTAAGTTTTCAAAGTGTGCATTTTGGTTGGAAGAAGTTCAATTCCTCGGTCACATAGTGAACAAAGAAGGTATTAAGGTGGATCCGGCAAAGATAGAAACTGTTGAAAAGTGGGAAACCCCGAAAACTCCGAAACACATACGCCAGTTTTTATGACTAGCTGGTTACTACAGAAGGTTCATCCAAGACTTTTCCAGAATAGCAAAACCCTTGATTGCATTAACGCATAAAGGGAAGAAATTTGAATGGAAGGATGAACAAGAGAAAGCGTTTCAGTTATTGAAGAAAAAGCTAACTACGGCACCTATATTGTCATTGCCTGAAGGGAATGATGATTTTGTGATTTATTGTGACGCATCAAAGCAAGGTCTCGGTTGTGTATTAATTCAACGAACGAAGGTGATTGCTTATGCGTCTAGACAATTGAAGATTCACGAGCAAAATTATACGATGCATGATTTGGAATTAGGCGCAGTTGTTTTTGCATTAAAGACTTGGAGGCACTACTTATATGGGGTCAAAAGTATTATATATACCGACCACAAAAGTCTTCAACACATATTTAATCAGAAACAACTGAATATGAGGCAGCGTAGGTGGATTGAATTGTTGAATGATTACGACTTTGAGATTCGTTACCACCCGGGGAAGGCAAATGTGGTAGCCGATGCCTTGAGCAGGAAGGACAGAGAACCCATTCGAGTAAAATCTATGAATATAATGATTCACACTAACCTTACTACTCAAATAAAGGAGGCGCAACAAGGAGTTTTAAAAGAAGGAAATTTAAAGGATGAAATACCCAAAGGATCGGAGCAGCATCTTAATATTCGGGAAAACGGAACCCGGTATAGGGCTGAAAGGATTTGGGTACCAAAATTTGGAGATATGAGAGAAATGGTACTTAGAGAAGCTCATAAAACCAGATACTCAATACATCCTGGAACGGGGAAGATGTACAAGGATCTCAAGAAACATTTTTGGTGGCCGGGTATGAAAGCCGATGTTTCTAAATACGTAGGAGAATGTTTGACGTGTTCTAAGGTCAAAGCTGAGCATCAGAAACCATCAGGTCTACTTCAACAACCCGAAATCCCAGAATGGAAATGGGAAAACATTACCATAGATTTCATCACTAAATTGCCAAGGACTGCAAGTGGTTTTGATACTATTTGGGTAATAGTTGATCGTCTCACCAAATCAGCACACTTCCTGCCAATAAGAAAAGATGACAAGATGGAGAAGTTAGCACGACTGTATTTGAAGGAAGTCGTCTCCAGACATGGAATACCCTTCTCTATTATCTCTGATAGGGATGGTAGATTTGTTTCAAGGTTCTGGCAGACATTGCAACAAGCATTGGGGACTCGTCTAGACATGAGTACTGCCTATCATCCACAAACTGATGGGCAGAGTGAAAGGACGATACAAACGCTTGAAGACATGCTACGAGCATGTGTTATTGATTTCGGAAATAGTTGGGATCGACACCTACCGTTAGCAGAATTTTCCTACAACAACAGCTATCATTCTAGTATTGAGATGGCGCCGTTTGAGGCACTTTATGGTAGAAAGTGCAGGTCTCCGATTTGTTGGAGTGAAGTGGGGGATAGACAGATTACGGGTCCGGAGATTATACAAGATACTACCGAGAAGATCATCCAAATTCAACAACGGTTGAAAACCGCCCAAAGTCGACAAAAGAGCTACGCTGACATTAAAAGAAAAGATATAGAATTTGAAATTGGAGAGATGGTCATGCTTAAAGTTGCACCTTGGAAAGGCGTTGTTCGATTTGGTAAACGAGGGAAATTAAATCCAAGGTATATTGGACCATTCAAGATTATTGATCGTGTCAGACCAGTAGCTTACCGACTTGAGTTACTTCAACAACTCGCGGCTGTACATAACACTTTCCACGTCTCGAATTTGAAGAAATGTTTTGCTAAAGAAGATCTCACTATTCCATTAGATGAAATCCAAATCAACGAAAAACTTCAATTCATCGAAGAACCCGTCGAAATAATGGATCGTGAGGTTAAAAGACTTAAGCAAAACAAGATACCAATTGTTAAGGTTCGATGGAATGCTCGTAGAGGACCCGAGTTCACCTGGGAGTGTGAAGATCAGATGAAGAAGAAATACCTCATCTATTTCCAGAAGATTCGTCAACACCTTCAACAGCTTAAAATTTCGGGACGAAATTTATTTAACGGGTAGGTACTGTAGTGACCCGAACTTTTCCATGTTTATATATATTAACTGAGATTGATATTTACATGATTAAATGTTTCCAACATGTTAAGCAATCAAACTTGTTAAGACTTGATTAATTGAAATATGTTTCATATAGACAATTGACCACCCAAGTTGACCGGCGATTCACGAACGTTAAAACTTGTAAAAACGACATGACGATATATATATGGATATACATATGGTTAACATGAGATTATGATAAGTAAGTATCACCATAAGTATATTAACAATGAGTTATATACATATAAACAAGACTACTAACTTAAGGATTTCGAAACGAGACATATATGTAACGATTATCGTTGTAACGACATTTAAATGTATATATATCATATTAAGATATATTAATATATCATAATATCATGATAATATAATAATTTAACATCTCATTAGATATAATAAACAATGGGTTAACAACATTAATTGAGATCGTTAACTTAAAGGTTTCAAAACAACACTTACATGTAACGACTAACGATGACTTAACCACTCAGTTAAAATGTATATACATGTAGTGTATTTAGATGTATTAAAATACTTTTGGAAGACTTCAAGACATATATCAAAACACTTATACTTAACGAAAATGGTTACAGTTACTTTCTCATTCTTTTCTTTCATCAAGAATTCTAGTCGTATTCTTACCCGTATTATACACAGCTTCAAAACGTACTTACTATGGGTATATACCAATAGGAACTAGCATGGGATTCCACTCTTGATTATGTCATGTATGACTAATCAATTTTAACTTCTACCATGAGCTAGTCAACTAACTAGAACTCCTTTTAACCCCACTCACCACTCACCAATTACCACTCATCATTCACTCCATTTCACTTCTAATTCTCTTTCTAATTCTCTCTCAACACACACACACTATTATGAACGTATTTTTCCAGTAGTTAATCATCATCTTCATCAAAAATCACTTCAAGAATCAAGCTATAATCATCATAGGAAGAACACTTCAAGAACACTTCAAAAATCCCTTCAAGTTTACTAATTTACTTCCAAGCTTTCTAATCCATTCCAAGTAATCATCTAAGATCAAGAAACCTTTGTTATATATAGTAGGTTATCTTTCTTATTCAAGGTAATATTCATATTCAAACTTTGATTCAATTTCTATAACTATAAACTATCTTAATTCGAGTAAAAATCTTACTTGAACTTGTTTTTGTGTCATGATCCTACTTCAAGAACTTTCAAGCCATCCAAGATCCTTTGAAGCTAGATCATTTCTTGTCACTTCCAGTAGGTTTACCTACTAAACTTGAGGTAGTAATGATGTTCATAACATCATTCGATTCATATATATAAAACTATCTTATTCGAAGGTTTAAACTCGTAATCACTAGAACATAGTTTAGTTAATTCTAAACTTGTTCGTAAACAAAAGTTAATCCTTCTAACTTGACTTTTAAAATTAACTAAACACATGTTCTATATCTATATGATATGCTAACTTAATGATTTAAAACCTGGAAACACGAAAAACACCGTAAAACCGGATTTACGCCGTCGTAGTAACACCGCGGGCTGTTTTGGGTTAGTTAATTAAAAACTATGATAAACTTTGATTTAAAAGTTGTTATTCTGAGAAAATGATTTTTATTATGAACATGAAACTATATCCAAAAATTATGGTTAAACTCAAAGTGAAAGTATGTTTTCCAAAATGGTCATCTAGACGTCGTTCTTTCGACTGAAATGACTACCTTTACAAAAATGACTTGTAACTTATTTTTACGACTATAAACCTATACTTTTTCTGTTTAGATTCATAAAATAGAGTTCAATATGAAACCATAGCAATTTGATTCACTCAAAACGGATTTAAAATGAAGAAGTTATGGGTAAAACAAGATTGGATAATTTTTCTCATTTTAGCTACGTGAAAATTGGTAACAAATCTATTCCAACCATAACTTAATCAACTTGTATTGTATATTATGTAATCTTGAGATACGATAGACACGTATACAATGTTTCGACCTATCATGTCGACACATCTATATATATTTTGGAACAACCATAGACACTCTATATGTGAATGTTGGAGTTAGCTATACAGGGTTGAGGTTGATTCCAAAATATATATAGTTTGAGTTGTGATCAATACTGAGATACGTATACACTGGGTCGTGGATTGATTCAAGATAATATTTATCGATTTATTTCTGTACATCTAACTGTGGACAACTAGTTGTAGGTTACTAACGAGGACAGCTGACTTAATAAACTTAAAACATCAAAATATATTAAAAGTGTTGTAAATATATGTTGAACATACTTTAATATATATGTATATATTGTTATAGGTTCGTGAATCAACAGTGGCCAAGTCTTACTTCTCGACGAAGTAAAAAAATCTGTGAAAGTGAGTTATAGTCCCACTTTTAAAATCTAATATTTTTGGGATGAGAATACATGCAGGTTTTATAAATGATTTACAAAGTAGACACAAGTACGTGAAACTACATTCTATGGTTGAATTATCGAAATCGAATATGCCCCTTTTTATTAAATCTGGTAATCTAAGAATTAGGGAACAGACACCCTAATTGACGCGAATCCTAAAGATAGATCTATTGGGCCTAACAAACCCCATCCAAAGTACCGGATGCTTTAGTACTTCGAAATTTATATCATATCCGAAGGGTGTCCCGGAATGATGGGGATATTCTTATATATGCATCTTGTTAATGTTGGTTACCAGGTGTTCACCATATGAATGATTTTTATCTCTATGTATGGGATGTGTATTGAAATATGAAATCTTGTGGTCTATTGTTATGATTTGATATATATAGGTTAAACCTATAACTCACCAACATTTTTGTTGATGTTTAAAGCATGTTTATTCTCAGGTGAATATTAAGAGCTTCCGCTGTCGCATACTTAAATAAGGACGAGATTTGGAGTCCATGCTTGTATGATATTGTGTAAAAACTGCATTCAAGAAACTTATTTTGTTGTAACATATTTGTATTGTAAACCATTATGTAATGGTCGTGTGTAAACAGGATATTTTAGATTATCATTATTTGATAATCTACGTAAAGCTTTTTAAACCTTTATTGATGAAATAAAGGTTATGGTTTGTTTTAAAATGAATGCAGTCTTTGAAAAACGTCTCATATAGAGGTCAAAACCTCGCAACGAAATCAATTAATATGGAACGTTTTTAATCAATAAGAACGGGACATTTCACATTCTACATGCCTGTTGTATGGAGGCAGGCTCGTGTGAACTTATATCTTCTTGGATTCTTTCCGGTAATCCTTTCACAAACGCGTCGATCTTCTCTTCCTCATCTTCGAACGCTCTCGGACACAATAGGCACAATTCTGTGAATCGTCTTTCGTACGTAGTAATATCAAATCCTTGGGTTCGTAACCCTCTAAGTTCTGTCTTGAGCTTATTGACCTCGGTTCTGGAACGGTACTTCTCATTCATCAAGTGCTTGAATGCTGACCACGGTAGTGCGTAAGCATCATCTTGTCCCACTTGCTCTAGATAGGTATTCCACCATGTTAACGCAGTACCTGTGAAGGTATGCGTAGCGTACTTCACTTTGTCCTCTTCAGTACACTTACTTATGGCAAACACCGATTCGACCTTCTCGGTCCACCGTTTCAATCCGATCGGTCCTTCGGTTCCATCAAATTCCAAAGGTTTGCAGGCAGTGAATTCTTTGTAGGTGCATCCTACACGATTTCTTGCGCCGTTAGCTGCATTGCTAGATTTGGAGTTATTGTTGGTATGTAGCGCAGCCTGTACTGCGGCTATGTTTGAAGCAAGAAATGCACGAAATTCCTCTTCGCTCATATTCAAGGTGTGTCGAGTAGTCGGTGCCATTTCCTTCAAAATAGTCAAATGAAACGAGTTAATCATATAGAATATCAAGAGTAGTCAATAGTATTTTGTAGCGTAATATGAACTTATTTATAAAAGTTCTTTCTTCATATTAGCGTTTTATACTCTTTAATTCGGGTAGTACCTACCCGTTAAGTTCATACTTAGTAGCTAACATACCATTTCAACTACTACAATTCTATATGAAAAACTAATCACAGAAAAAAAAAATATCATATTCAAACTTTTATACAATAACTTGCAAACTTACAATACCGCTTTTTTTTACATAAAGCATGAAATGTAGCACATAAAACTTTGATACAAAGTAGTTGCGAAGATAATTCTAGTTAATAAATAAGGCGTTCAGCAAAGGAAATAAAGACACGTAATTCATACGTCCAGAAACAAGTCATGCATTCTGGTTTTACTAATACCACTTCCCATCCTTGGTTTTGTGGAACATAACTGTTGTGACCGATAGTAAGATAATGTGTTGTTACGTCGTCAAAAGGATGAAGGTTACGTAATGACCAATAGTCTCGTAATAACCTAAAAACCTCATTTCTTACCCCAATTACCGACTCCGTCACTTGTGGGAACGTTTTGTTTAATAGTTGTAGCCCGATTTTCTTGTTCTCACTTTGGTGAGAAACGAACATTACTAACCCTTAAGCATAACATGCTTCTTTATGTTGCATGTTACCCGCTTTTTCTAAATCACGAAGTCCTATATTCGGATATATTGAGTCAAAATAATTTCTTAACCCGTTGCGTAAAATAGCATTTGGGTTCCCCGCAATATATGTGTCAAAGTAAACACATCGTAAGTTATGGATTTCCCAATGTGATATCCCCCATCTTTCGAACGAAAGCCTTTTATAAATCAAGGCATTCTTAGAACGTTCTTCGAATGTCTTACAAACTGATCTCGCCTTAAATAGTTGTGTCGAGGAATTCTGACCGACTCTAGACAAGATTTCATCAATCATGTCTCCGGGTAGGTCTCTTAAAATATTGGGTTGTCTATCCATTTTGTGTTTTTATACTGTAAAATAGACAAGAGTTAGATTCATAAAAAAATACTTATTAATACAAGCAATTTTTACATATATCATAAAGCATAAGCACACTATATTACATATATTACACCACACGAATACAACTATCTTATTCCGACTAGCTCGTTTCTTCTTCTTCTTCGGTTTTGGTTCGTTTTGCCAAGTTTATAGGGATATATGATGTTCCCCTAATACGAGCCGTCGTTTTTCACATTGGTTTAGTAAAACCTGGTGGTTTAGAGGTTCCCGGGTTATTGTCACAACTTAAAAAATACGGGTGTTGACGATACATATAAAGTTCATCGTGTTTGGAATCAAATTTCTCTATTTTTATGCCCTTTCCCTTATTGTTCTCTTTTGCCTTATTAAATTGTGTTGGGGTAATTTCTATGACATCATCGGAATCCTTGTCGGGATCCGATTCATAGGAGAATTGGTAATCCTCCCAATACTGTGCTTCCTTGGCGGAAACACCATTGACCATATTTAACTTTGGCCGGTTGGTTGAGGATTTTCTTCTACTTAACCATTTTATTATTTCCCCCACTGGTTCTATTTCTTCTTCCGGTTCCGATTCTTCTTCCGGTTCCGATTCTTCTTCCGGTTTCGACTCTTCTTCGGGTTCCTCTTCGGGAACTTGTGAATCAGTCCACGAATCATTCCAATTTACATTTGACTCTTCATTATTATTAGGTGAGTCAATGGGACTTGTTCTAGAGGTAGACATCTATCACATAATATCAAACACGTTAAGAGATTAATATATCACATAATATTCACATGTTAAAAATATATAATTTCCAATAAAAATGTTAAGCAATCATTTTTAAAGAAAACACGGTCGAAGTCCAGACTCACTAATGCATTCTAACAAACTCGATAAGACACACTAATGCAAATTTTCTGGTTCTCTAAGACCAACGCTCGGATACCAACTGAAATGTCCCGTTCATATTGATTATAAACGTTCCATACTAATTGATTTCGTTGCGAGGTTTTGACCTCTATATGAGACGTTTTTCAAAGACTGCATTCATTTTTAAAACAACCATAACCTTTATTTTATCAATAAAGGTTTTAAAAGCATTACGTAGATTATCAAATAATGATAATCTAAAATATACTATTTACACACGACCATTACATAATGGGTTACAATAGAAATATATTACATCGACATATCTTTCTTAAATGCAGTTTTTACACAATATCATACAAACATGGACTCCAAATCATGTCCTTATTTTACTATGCAACAGCGGAAGCTCTTAGTATAAAACCTGAGAATAGACATGCTTTAAACGTCAACAAAAATGTTAGTGAGTTATAGGTTTAACCTATATATATCAAATCGTAACAATAGACCACAAGATTTCATATTTCAATACACATCCCATACATAGAGATAAAAATCATTCATATGGTGAACACCTGGTAACCGACATTAACAATATGCATATATAAGAATATCCCCATCATTCCGGGATACCCTTCGGATATGATATAAATTTCGAAGTACTAAAGCATCCGGTACTTTGGATGGGGTTTGTTAGGTCCAATAGATCTATCTTTAGGATTCGCGTCAATTAGGGTGTCTGTTCCCTAATTCTTAGATTACCAGACTTAATAAAAAGGGGCATATTCGATTTCGATAATTCAACCATAGAATGTAGTTTCACGTACTTGTGTCTATTTTGTAAATCATTTATAAAACCTGCATGTATTCTCATCCCAAAAATATTAGATTTTAAAAGTGGGATTATAACTCACTTTCACAGATTTTTACTTCGTCGGGAAGTAAGACTTGTCCACTGGTCGATTCACGAACCTATAACAAATATGTACATATATATCAAAGTATATTCAAAATATATTTACAACACTTTTAATACATTTTGATGTTTTAAGTTTATTAAGTCAACTGTCCTCGTTAGTAACCTACAACTAGTTGTCCAACGTTAGATGTACAGAAAAAAATTGATATATATTATCTTGAATCAATCCACGACCCAGTGTATACATGTCTTAGGCTAGATCACAACTCAAAGTATATATATTTTTGGAATCAACCTCAACCCTGTATAGCTAACTCCCACATTACTGCATATAGAGTGTCTATGGTTGTTCCAAATAATATATACACATGGGTCGATATGATATGTCAAAACATTTGCATACGTGTCTATGGTATCCCAAGATTACATAATATATTAAAATACATGTATAATACAATATAAGTTAGCTAGGATATGATTAATATAGATTTGTTATCAATTTTCACGTTGCTACAATAAGAAAAATTCTCCAATCTTGTTTTACCCATAACTTCTTCATTTTAAATCCGTTTTGAGTGAATCAAATTGCTATGGTTTCATATTGAACTATATTTTATGAATCTAAACAGAAAAAGTATAGGTTTATAGTCAGAAATATAAGTTACAAGTCGTTTTTGTAAAGGTAGTCATTTCAGTCGAAAGAACGACGTCTAGATGACCATTTTAAAAAACATACTTCCACTTTGAGTTTAACCATGATTTTTGGATATAGTTTCATGTTCATAAGAAAAATAATTTTCCCAGAAGAACAACTTTTAAATCAAAGTTTATCAAAGTTTTTAATTAACTAACCCAAAACAGCCCCCCGGTGTTACTACGACGGCGTATGTCCGGTTTTACAGTGTTCTTCGTGTTTCCAGGTTTTAAATCATTAAGTTAGTATATCATATATATATATATATAGAATATGTGTTTAGTTGATTTTAAAAGTCAAGTTAGAAGGATTAACTTTTGTTTGCGAACAAGTTTAGAATTAACTAAACTATGTTCTAGTGATTACAAGTTTAAACCTTCGAATAAGATAGCTTTATATGTATGAATTGAATGATGTTATGAACATCATTACTACCTCAAGTTTTCTGGATAAAGCTACTGGAAATGAGAAAAATGGATCTAGCTTCAAAGGATCCTTGGATGGCTTGAAAGTTCTTGAAACGGAATCATGACACGAAAACAGTTCAAGTAAGATTTTCACTCGAAATAAGATTGTTATAGTTGTAGAAATTGAATCAAAGTTTGAATATGAGTATTACCTTGTATTATAAAGATGACTTACTGTAAATAATAAAGATTTCTTGAGGTTGGATGATCACTCTATAAGATTGGAAGTAAGCTAGCAAACTTGAAAGTATTTTTGATTTTTTGAAACTAGAACTTGTAGAATTTATGAAGAACACTTAGAACTTGAAGATGGAACTTGAGAGAGATCACTTAGATGAAGAAAATTGTAGAATGAAAGTGTTTGTAGGTGTTTTTGGTCGTTGGTATATGGATTAGATATAAAGGATGTGTAATTTTGTTTTCATGTAAATAAGTCATGAATGATTACTCATATTTTTGTAATTTTATGAGATATTTCATGCTAGTTTCCAAATGATGGTTCCCACATGTGTTAGGTGACTCACATGGGCTGCTAAGATCTAATCATTGGAGTGTATATACCAATAGTACATACATCTAAAAGCTGTGTATTGTACGAGTACGAATACGGGTGCATACGAATAGAATTGTTGATGAAACTGAACGAGGATGTAATTGGAAGAATTTTTGTTAAGTAGAAGCATTTTGATAAGTGTTTTGAAGTCTTTAAAAAGTGTATGAATACATATTAAAACACTACATGTATATACATTTTAACTAAGTCGTTAAGTCATCGTTTGTCGTTACATGTAAATGTTGATTTGAAACCTTTAAGTTAACGATCATGTTAAATGTTGTTAACCCAATGTTTATTATATCTAATGAGATGTTATATTATTACATTATCATGATATTATGATATATTAATATATCTTAGTATGATATATACATTAAAATATCGTTACAACGATAATCGTTACATATAAGTCTCGTTTCGTAATTCTTGAGTTAGTAGTCTTGTTTTTACATATGTAGTTCATTGTTAACACACTTAATGATATATTTAAATATCATTTTATCATGTTAAATATAGTGTATCCATATCTTAATATGAAACATATGTATTTAGTAGACGTTATCATAACGATAATCGTTATATATATATCATTTCAAGTTTCTTAACTTAGTATTCTCATTTCTTATGTATATCACACATTGTTAATATACTTAGTGACATACTTACTCATCATAATCTCATGTCAACCATATATATATATATATATATGTCTATAGATACCACAACATGTAGTTTTTACAAATTTGTAACGTTCGTGAATCGCCGGTCAACTTGGGTGATCAATTGTCTATATGAAACTTATTTCATTTAATCAAGTCTTAACAAGTTTGATTGCTTAACATGTTGGAAACATTTAATCATGTAAATATCAATTTCATTTAATATATAAAAACATGGAAAAGTTCGGGTCACTACAAAATATATGTTCGTTTGGAGCAATATCAAATATCCCCACACTTGAACGTTGCTTGTCCTCAAGCAATACAGAACTTGAAATAAAATCACACTTCACTCGAATCACTTTTTTATTCTCACACTTTATACATCAATGATTTTGATACGGCGGTATAAACAATGATAGTAACAATAGAACCATGGTTAAAGGTGGGTGTGCCATCCACAGTTGCCCCGGGTTCAGGTCAACGACACTTTTAATCAAATAGCCGATTTACTTTCGGTTTCCAAAGCAAAGTGCATATTTGAAAGGTGGTTTAAAGTCCCACGTGACTATGAAAATTTAGATCCTTAAGAAAATTGGATCTTTATGAAAACATTTGATCTTTTGAAAATTCATTCTTGCTTTTACCCTAGATAAGTTTTCCGAAATAACCCTTCACCGGTATTTGCACAATGTTTTTGTGGGTTTTGTGGGTTTTAGATTTGAAAATTTTAGCTCAAAACTTGCAGTTTTGTGTCACCTACTTGCTAACCTTGTATTAGGAAAGCAACACGTCCAGTATACTTGCTCCGTATATTACCTTTCGGTAAACTACCGTCCGGTTATAAAGGAAAGCGTTGAACAAGCAACTGTTAAGGCAATGTCTAATGACATACAGATGTTTCATGGTCTACAACGTGTCGGATGCAATTACTATCCTTTGTAGGAAAAATAGTAAAGATCACCCTATAATTTTTTGGTCTGGCACAAGGTCCTGTCTTCGACCATGTTATGCAACCACGTTCTTACGGTTGACACCCGATTTGGTTCAGGTGACCTAATGAATTTCGGTGAATTCATAGGATTTTACGTTCAATGGTAATGAACGCATTGAAAATAGGTTTTCAGAAAACAAATCAGTTTTAGTTTGATCAAAATATTTTCTCGTTCAAGCTCGAGTTTAGATATCAATGAATTCTATGAGTTTGTAATTCTCAATCTTTAAGGTCAATCTCAAGGATTGAGTAATATCAGGCTTAAATACTGATTTTTAGTCTTTAAGGAGATTATCCTTTCTAGGGGTCTGATTCATTAGTCTTATCAAGCTAATTTGCATGGCGCCCTCCCCATTTTATGAGACAGATCCTCTCATAGATAGGATAAGTCTGACCACATGGCGACCCTGTTTGATAATGAGGTTCGTGGATTACCTGCTGATTTTAGAGATGACTTTTCTAGATTTTTCGTCAACCTACAGCTGGTTTGGAAGACCACTTCCTGACCTAAATCAAGAAGCGCATGTCTTTTTCGGAAGACTTTACTTCCTTTTAATGATGGAATTGATTCATCGTGTAGATCTATCTTTCTTTCAAATATATTACAATAAACCGGGTAAAACTGATTAGTTTAGTCCAAAGCAAAAGTACCTGCAATAATCTTGTACAAAAATATGTGATATATGTTTTAAAGAACTTGGTGCATTCTTCCCACACTTAGCTTTTATTCTTATTTCTTTCTTTGCCTTTTTATTCTCTTCTATTCCATTTTAAATGAATTCAAGCGTTTTAGGTTGTTTCTCAATTTATGTCAATTCTGAGGTAACAATAATTTCAGTATTATCACCTAGTTTTATCGTTCATAAATATGTATAAACATGATTTTGAATTCATTTAGTTGAAATTTTTTCAAATTTTCATAAAATTTGGCAATTAAACCAAGTGTAAACCCGAGAGAATTTATAACCCTTCCCCACACTTGAGATCTTGCAATGCCCTCATTTGCAAGAAATCAGTAAAAATTTAAATTCATGAGGGTGATTAGCGTAGAAAAATGATTAAAAATACCGAGTTTGCAAACATATTGTTTTATATCACATTTAATATTTTAGGTCTTGTTGTTAAAATTAGTAGCTTTTGCTGAACTTAATGTTAGTCTTTGAAAGTACGCTGTTTTACTCTATTTTGTATATAACATAAAATACATATATACATATTTTTGAAGTTGTGTATATTACCCCACATTTATATATTTTTTTTGGCATACTTTAGATCAATAATATTAAAATAAAGATAACAAAATTTTTCGCCCCGTCCTTGGGTAAAGCAATTTCGGTTCTATGACTTAGTGTTTAACTTACAAAGAATTTTAGAAATCATTTTTTTAAATTTAAAGAAATAAAGTAAATTTTATTTTTAAATTCACACAAAACTTAAATTTAAAATGCATATTAATTTTATACAAAACCTACAAAAAAAATCAGAATGGGGGGAGAAAACTAGTTCTTTAGTGTCTGCTAGTGGAAAAGACCAATCGGATTCCATTCTCGGAACTACATGAGAACAGAACAACTAACTCTAGACAGCATTTTCTTTTTAGAACATTTGAATCTCCCCACACTTAGGTAGCTGTGGTGTCGAATTTGTGATTAACTTCATCGTCAATTTCTTTTGGACCATAATCAACTTGCATATCTGTGACTTTTGCTTTAAGCAATTGGTCGGATTCTTGTGTAATATCCACAAATTCAACTAGTTTCGCCTTTTCTTTAGGCGATAGATTGGATACTAACCTGTTACATAACTTAGAATTCCCCTTGTTCTAGCATCGTGAATCCGTTTAATAAGTTTCTTCATTGAACTGTTAATAACGGGGTCATTTAATTTCGTATCAACAACGGGGTTCTTTGTTATCCGATCATCATTAGGTGTTACTCTATCTTCCCCACACTTAGGCATTTTATTATTGCTAAGCACTACCGTTGGAGTTGGTAAAACAATATGCTTCTCACCAATCGTTTTTGTTGGTTCAACGGTTTTGGTTGGTGGAAATTTAGACTTTCGAATCATAAAGGTGACCGATTTGTCACCATCACTAAGTGTCATTCTACCCTCTCTTACATTAAATAACGCCCCGGTGGACGCTAAGAATGGTCGACCTAAAATTAGAGGAATGTTTGAGTCCTCTTCTATGTCAATGACAATAAATTCGACTAGAAAGGTTAAATTACCTACTTGAATGGGTAGGTTGTCAGCAATTCCAACTGGGTGCCTAATGGTTTGATCAAAGAGTCGAACACTCATCTCCGTTGGACTTAACTCACCTACTCCTAATCTCTTATATAATGAAAAAGGCATAACACTCACACTTGCACCTAAATCTGCTAGTGCATCATACATGACACAATCACTAAGTAGACAAGGAACAATAAATTCACCCGGATCACCCAACCTGGGTGGAAGTTTTGGTGGAACTGTCTTCACCGGGTTTACTTTTTCGATTTTTGTTTCTTGCACTTTCTTATTCTTCTTCTTCTTCTTTCCAGAGGTATCACAAACTTTATTACCTATTACTTGCTCATACTCAACTCCTTTTCTTGAAAACGGGATGGGTGGTCTGTATGGTGCTACCACTGGCTTTACATACTCGGGTGGTGGTGGTGGTGTAACTTCTTCATCGTTACTCACATCCAAAACCTTCCCATCTTCTAGTGCTGGTTTTTCAGAATTCGTTGACACCATATTAACTTTCTCATTCCTAGGATTTACTTCAGTATTACTCGGTAGCTTTCCTTGTTCCCTCTCACTCATCATGCTAGCAAGAGTACCTACGTGTTTTTCTAGATTCAAATTGGAAGCTTGTTGAGTTCTTAATGACTGATCAAACCTCTCATTTTGGGTTTGAGATGTAATAAATTGTGTTTGAGATTCCATTAGCTTTGCCATCATTTCTTCCAGATTTGGCTTTTTCTCTTCGGTTTGTTGTGGTGGTTTTTACAAGCCAGGTCTTTGTTGATTGAAAGTGTTGTTTTGAGTTGGTTGGTTATTTGGACCTTGTTGGTTATACGAGTTATTGTTGGGTTCATTTGAATTGTAAAGAATGTTTTGATTTCGATTAAAGTTTGGCCTTGGCGGTTGATAATTATTTTCCGGCCTTTGGTTCATGTAGGAAACATTCTCAAGTTGTTCCATCTTTTGCTCAATGTGACAATCTTTCGTTAAGTGTGGTCCACTACATTGCTCACAACTGATTCGTATTGCGTGAATATCTTTAGTCATCTTTTCCATTCGTCTCTCGAAAGCATCTATTTTTGTAGAAATGGAATCAAAGTCATGGCTAGAATCTGCTCTAGCCACTTTAGATGAATGAAAAATATCTTTTTCCTGGTTTCCACTCATGAGAGTGGGAAGCTGTGTTATCAATAATTTTGTGAGCTTCAGTTGCGGTTTTCTTCATAATGGAACAACCAGCTGCTGTGTCGATGTCTTTTCGTGTAGCAATGTTGACACCTTGGTAGAATATTTGTACGATTTGATAAGTGTCTAAACCGTGCTGAGGACATCCTCTCAACAACTTTCCGAATCTTGTCCACACCTCATATAATGTTTCATTTGGCTTTTGCGCGAACGTAACAATTTCTCCTTGAAGTCTCACGACTTTAGATGCCGGAAAGAATCTTTTAAGAAATTTTTCAACTAAAACATCCCATGTATCAATCGCTCCTTCGGGTAACGATTCTAACCAATATTTGGCTTCTCCCTTTAAAGTCCAGGGAAACAACATGAGATAGATCTGTTCATCCTCAACTTCTTTGATTTTGAATAGAGTACAGATCATATTAAAGGTTCGAAGATGTTCGTTTGGATCTTCTTTTGGCGTACCACTATATTGGCATTGATTAGTTACCATGTGTAGGACTTGTCCTTTGATTTCATAATCTGGCGCATTAACATCTGGCCGAATAATGGCGTGACCTTGGCCAGTGCGTGTAGCTCTCTTTAGATCTTCCATACTTAGAGGTTCTGTTATTTCCATATTTGAAATTGTTGAATCAGAATCACTAGAAGTTTCTGATTTAACGGTTTGTGGTTCAGGAGGAATGATTAGTGGTTCAGGATCTTGGTGTAGCGACCCGACCAAATCATGTTTGACGGCGCCGACTACTTAGGTCCCGTTACGTGGTCATAAGTTTTTAACATGACGTTTGACCAAAATATATCGCATTCATTTCATAAGAAAAAGGATGTTTCAAGTTTACAAATGTAGTTCAAAAGACTAGTTACATTACAATGTTTGACGTACGAATGAAACCTATGCGATACAATTTAAAGTAGTCAAAAGACGCTCCAACTATGCATGTATACTCGACATCTAAGCAAGTATCAAAAGAGTGCGGAAGCATGTATCAAGTAGCTTTCAAGGACCTGAGAAAACATATAGAAAACTGTCAATGAAAACGTTAGTGAAATCATAGGTGTTTTAGTAAACGTTGCATTTGAACCACAAGATTTAATATAATATGATTATCAAAATCATTTGCATTCCAAAGTTGTTATCTGTTTCGCGGGCACCCAATTATCAAACTTAACTGTTTTGCACCCTTTGCGTAGTGTTAGAACACACACTAGACCCGAAAATATATTTCATCCGCCAACGGTAGCGAACCGTCCGAATGAGGCTCGTCAAGCCCATGTGATCACATAATATAAGTTCACGTTTACATCCTGCAAGTGTAACTAATGATAATTGAATTGAGGATTTTCGTTCAAACCCGTACGTGGAATGTTCGTTTTCGTACTTGTGTTCAATGTGTAAAAGTATGATACGTACATGTTTCTCATCCCATAGTTTAAAGCATAAAAGTTGTTTGAAAGATGGAACTATGATCTCACCTTGAGTGCACGTATGGAAAGTACTTCACAAAGTAACATGTGCGAAGGATAATGCTAGTCTTGACCTAAATAAATAGGTCGTATCAATAACGGTAAACACGATAGGTCAAAGATGTTCAATTAGTCCTATGGCTCGTTACGACTCGATTATGTAGCATGTGAATCAAATTGTCAAGTTTCATGCAAGATACAAGTATAGAAACAAGTTAGGAAGGTTGCATAATCATTTGGTTAAGTTTGAACAAAAGTCAAACTTTGGTCGGTCAAAGTCAACGAAAAAGTCAACACGTTCGGGTCGGGTCCCGAACTATTTTTCTGAGGTTTTTATTCATATATAAACATGTTAGAACAAGTCTCATGTGAATCGGAGGTCCATAGGGTGCCAAACATTTTTCATATAATTGACATGTAGGTCAAAACCTGAACACGGCTTAGGCCGCGCCGCGACCCAGGATTGCCGCGCCGCGACAATACACGGGAGCTGGTACCTGGTCAGTCTCAAATGTCCAAGTCTCAATTCAAAACACTTTCAAGCATAACTCGCAAACCGCTAATACTTAGAACTCGTATCTTATATCGTTAGAAAGGTAATTTGATAAAGAACACAACTAAATACATTTCACCAACCAAAAATGTTATTTGTAACAATCGGCTTTCCAAAGTAAATGATCAATTAATGCACACATTTAATACTCAAATTTGATAAGTGCACATTTATGATTCGCGCATTTAATTTATACATACAACATGCCGTTTTATAGGTAATCGAGCATACAATACAACTAACTACTTACTAACAATAATTCATGGCATTCAATGCATCAAATATTCATTTCAAGCTTATCAAACCCTAACCCAAATTCACCAAAATCACTAATCAAGTTTATGAAGTTTTCTCAAGCAACCTACACATGAAATTGAAGCTAGTGATGTTAGGAACACATTTAATACATGCATTTATGACATTTAACATCATTCAAACAACCAAATCACCAAATCAAACACACCAAAGTTTATGTTCATGCTAGTTACTTCAATTAACAAAATCGAACATATAAATCATATATTCATGTTAGACTTGAGCCATAGACACTAATTAACAACTTTATAAGTTAAAAACATCAAGAACACCAAATCTAGTAATTTTAGAAAGTTACCCAAATGTAATGAAGTCGGTATGGAATCGAAGAGGAAGTTGCAAGGATTCCAAATATGTAATTTGTTTTGCAAGACACCTGCTAGCTTGGATTTAGATAATGATTCTTCAAAATGGAGAATTGAAAGAAAATGTGGAAGTAGAAGAAGAAAAGGAAAATGAAAATGAAAAAGATAGGTGGTGGGGTGACTAGTCACAAGTTAGTCACCTCTTTGGCTCTTTGGCGAAACTAGTCCCTCGAGTTCGGTTGCGGGTGTGTGAATTACCTAAACGAGATATTTTTAAAACGCGAATTAACGAGGGATGTCATAATCATATAACGGAATTTAAATAGTTAAACGGAAAAGTAAACAGAAAAAGGCGGGATGTACACTTGGAATTGTCCTTGAATATCCTCCGGGTTCTCAATTGCGAAGTCGGGTTCAAAAAATAGGTTATCGGAAATTTGAATTGGAGTACTTGTTCGACTAGATGATGATTCTAAAGAAAAATCAACGGCGACAATATTGGCTAGATGTCTTGATCTGGTTACTGGTAGTGAACGTATGAAAGGTGGTGAACGTTTTGCTCGGTGCATTCACTGAATATCCTATTAGTTATAAAAATAAAAATTATATAAGTTATCAAATTAATAGACTTTTCTGATTTTGCCCATGTTTCGAATCGCCAATAGATGCAGCAGGTAGCCAGGACCCTTTAAATCGGAAGCCCACAACTCGCCACTAACAAATCCAACTATTACTACGAACCAGAAAATTTTGGATGTCTATTAATTTAACCGCTTAAAATAATTTTTCGTCGATATTTTGAAATAAAAATCTATGTCCTAAAAACTTAAGCGTAAAAAAGAAAGAGAAAAAGAAAAAGAAATGCGTCGAAAAACGTCGAAAAATAAAAATAAGAAAGAAAAACGTTGAAACTTAAAAGCCTAAAAACTAAAAATTAAAACTTGCGTCTAAAGGTATTAAAGCTTAAAAGGAATTCTAAACGAAAAATGGCAATTACTTAATTAGGCACTAAAATCTATTTAAAACTAAAGCGATAAGCGACGTCGTAAAATTCTAAAGCGCCTAAATCTTAATCTAAAGATAAAGCTCTTAAGGGATTTTTCGGCAAAGACTAAAAATCTAGAAATATAAAATAACTACGGCAAAAACTAACTTTTAAAACTAATTACAAACGATAAATATATAAATGTTTAAAATATACAATTTATAAAAAGAGACAAAAAAATGATAAAATTACTTATTTTTATAAAAATATTAGTTTTATATTATTATTTTATAAAAGTATTAATTTTAAAATTAATAAAACTAATTAGAACTTAAAAATACAATTTAATTAAAAACTAAAACTAAATATTAAATAAATAAACCCTAATTACTAATTAATTAATTATAATTATTATTAAAAATCAAACCCTACTCCGTAGTGCAGAGGATTCAGGTCATGTCACCTCAGCTCATGCGAACGCATGAGTTTGAGGTTATAAATCCATGCGATCGCATGGTATGTGGATCCAAGCCAGAAGTGTTTGGGCTGCTACAGTGTTCGGCCCGATTAATTTTTATATATATTTTTTATATTTTCTGATTTATTAAAAAATATTTATATAAATTAAATTAAACTTATATTTTAAATTCAAAAATAAAAGTACTTGTTAATATTATATATAAAATCTTAAATATATATATATATATGTATATATATATATATATATATATATATATATATATATATATATATATATATATATATTTTATATATATATATATATATATATATATATATATGTATTATTATTATTATTATTTTTAACACTTATTATAAATACAAAATATTTTTACGAAATAAGAAATAATATATTTTTTTTAAAAATATAGTTTTACTAAAATATAGCGTAAAAATATAGCGTTTCGCCGGTTCCCCGGCAGCGGCGCCAAAAATACTTGATGTGTGCGAGGGGTAGTACGAAATAGATTATATTTTAATACGAAATACGATACAATTTACACAAGTTATTTATTTATTTATAGAATATACCTAAACCTTGCTACAACACTTATAGGCAGTGTATCTAATCGTAGAGTAGTGTAGTTTTTAGTAAGTCCGGTTCGTTCCACAGGGAGCTAGTGATTACGTACTATATTTTTATAAAAATATATTTATATAAAATATAAATAATTATATATAGGTAGTAATATTATTATAAATGGGGGGTTTACCGTTTAATGACCGGTTTGTCAATTTTATATTTTAAGCGTAAAGATAAATGACAATAATTAAAATGCGTAAAATAAAATTGCGATAAATTAAATGACAGTATTTAAAAGTACGATGAGAAATACAATAAAAGTATTATGCTTATTTAAACTTTCGTAATTATGATGTTTGACGTTTTGATTTTAATTTATTACCCTGGGTTAATTGCCCTTTGTCCTGGATTATTTGATACCTATTCGGTTTTTGTCCGTAATAGTCCATCGGTCATAATTATAAAATGCTCGTCAAATTAACCTTATACTCGAAGTCAAATATTCCAACTAATTAGGGATTCAAACTGTAACAAGATTTTAATACTTTGTTAATAATTACACCAGGTTATCGACTGCGTGTAATCCAAGATTTTAATACTTTGTTAACAATTACACCAATTACCCTTATATGTAATCCACCCCTGTTTTAATGAGATATGAATATTAATTTACCCACTTGATCAGTTTGAATAATCAATTACCCAACCCGAATAATTAATTGAATGATTGTAAAGGATGTCGTATAAACGTCACTAAATAGGACATTCATAATCATTTAATAATTATTAGATTAACTAATTTGAAGATAGGTTCGACAGATTCCAATGAGTTGTCATTCGATTAGACAATACCCCCATCTATTAATAGTCCAATGTTCACAAGTGTCGGTCTTTTGTCCAAACCCCAATTATGGTACAAAATTCAATAACCCCATCTTAATATTTAGTCCAACATCACGATTACTTCGGCTCAAATGAGCATAATAATAACTTAGTTACGATACATTAATAGAAACGGGAAGAACATAGCTTACAGTGATTATTCATCGCGTAGCGTTACACGGACAGAGTTCCGACATTAAAACCCGTAAAACATTTCTTACAATAACCCAATTATTATTAAACTTAATATTATAAATATAAATATATATAATTCTTTACAGAGGAAGAAAGAAAGAGTGAAGAGTGTGCCTGAGCTCGTCGAACAAACTTCCTTTTTATAGCAAAATTTTGGATTCTTGTAGCCCATGCGATCGCATGGGCTTATAGTGTATTTGCCATGCGATCGCATGGGCGCCCTGGCCAGCTCACTTTGCCTTGTCTTTTTGTTTGTCGACATAATTTTTAAATATATATATAATATATATAATTTTATATAATTATATTATATTCTTGTGCATAGTTGACTTATAATTTTAGCTCCGTTGACTTGTACGTTGATGCTCGATTTATGTCTCGATTCCGGTTTTTTGAACATCTTTTTGTGTGCTTTGAAATATTGTACTTTGCGTTCCGCGGCTTGTACTCTTGTCAATTTTTAGATGTTATTCATCGATAAATTAAACCACTTGGAGTGTAACTTGTACGTTTGAGTATTTTGGACGTTTTCGTCTTTCAAATCTTCATTTTCGTCTTTAAATCTTCATTCTCGAGCGATGTTCGTCTTTCTTCTTCGCACTAATTTATTTAAATGATTACAACTAAAAATAAGGAAATTACAATTAAAAACTTTACATATTGGAACGATATTGTGACTAAATATATGTTCGTTTGGAGCAATATCATTAATTATGGGGGTAATAATGTAATTTCACTTTTCATAAGATACTAATTTCACTTTTAGATATAATAAAATAATTAAAGAGAGAGATTGGTGAGAGAGAGAGAATCGACGAGGAATGGCATGGCAACGGTGGGCACAGGCGGATTCAGAGAGCGATACAATGGTCGAACTATGGGAATCATAACATGAGCAAGAATCGAAACCATTTAACGAAAAAACATGCTTTACAACTTCCCCGATGAATGGAAGGTGGTTGATTTATGGAAATTGTTCAAAAAATATGGGGCAGTCAGAGACATCTATATGGCTAGCAAACGGTTATGTAAATA